>NW_004949101.1:3684768-3702622 GCF_000317375.1 Microtus ochrogaster | reverse complement strand
AATGGATAATTTTTCTAATGTGTTCTTGGATTCGGTTTGCCAGTATTTTATTGAGAATTTTTGCGTCGATATTCATGAGTGAGATAGGCCTGTAATTCTGGCCTTGAACTTCTTATGGAATGCAGTCTTCTCTGCAACTCACTATCCTCTCTTTTTAAGCTCTGGCTTGCTAGGATTACGAATGCATGTACCGCCAGGCCCAAACTTTTTGAGATTTTAAAGGATACATATAAATCTGAAGTTAAATTAATTTTTCCCTTCCCAATTGAAGTGCTGGAACCAAACTCAAACTCAGGTTCCTATATAAACTGGGGAAATACTCTATGACTTAGCACCATCCCCACTACTCAATTCTCCATCTTTATGTTTGGTTTCCTAGCATTAGGAGAGTTCCAGAAGAGAATTGAACAGTTTCAGTAGAAGACAAGTATTTCCTGTTCCAGGATCTTTAACACAGCTTATTACGTGAACACTGTAAAGGAGAAAATGGCGTGCTCATCACTTACCACGTCTAGCAAATGCTGCAAAGGCAGCTTATATTCTTCTCTACTCATCCCTTTAAAGGGTCTGAGGAAAGCTGAACCAAGCGGGTCTAAATGGGATAAAAGGAAAAACATTTCTCTGGAACTTCTGAAAGACATCCTCATTTTAATGTCACTACGAACATATTCCAACAATGCTTTGTAAATGATGATATATGGTAATAATATAGTATGTTACATATTAAATATAATTCTCTATTGCATTATAACGTAAGTTGATAATTCAACAAATTTAGTTCAAGAATTACTATTGAGTTGACTCTCCTTATATATGTTTCTTTATATATTTCTTAAAGTTTCTCTGTTGGTGCCCTGCCTGAAACTTTTAAATAACCCTAGATTTTGGTGATTTTTGTCTCTAGTTTCTTCTTTTTCCTTCTTTTCTTTTTTAGTTTCTTAAAGTTTTAGATTTATGCTTTTTTAAAATTTACACTTTTAATTAGTTCTTTGGGAATTTTGTACAATATATTTTGCTCTCAGCTGCTCCCAGACCCAGATCTACCCCCTTTCCCTACCCATCCACCTCTGTGCTCTCTTCCTTTTCTATCTCTTTTTCCCTTCCAGAGCCCCTTATGTCCATGTTAGCTACTCATATACTCCATTGGCTGTGTGACCATCCACTGGCAGGTGACAGACCCACCAGAGCCACAACCCTAGAGAAAACTGAGTCTCTTTCTCCAAGCATTCAATTTATGATTAGAATTATGATCAATCTGAAGTTACATTTTAAATTAGGGATATTGTTTAGGTTGAGGTTGACCATTTGTGGATGGAAGTCCAACTGCTATTTTTTTTAAAAGTGCCCTTCTTCCTCTGAATATCTGTTGAACCTTCCTTAAGTATTGATTCACCATGTTTGTGTCAACCTATTTGAAGATTCACTCTGTTCTACTGTATTAATCACTGTATTTTTATGGAAAGTGAGTCAGCCAGGTGAGCTGGTGCATTCATGTAATCTTCTCACTCAGGACTAATGCAGAAGAATCAGGAATTCCAGGCCACCATGGTCTACATAGCAAGACTCTGGCTAAAGAAACAAAACAAAAAGTAAGACTAATTATCAGAAAGTTTGTAAAGTTTCTATACTTTGTTCTTCATTACAAAAATCACGTTAACTGTTTCAGTTCTTTTGGCTTCTGTATATAAAGACTGAAATTAAACTGTACTTATAAAAATCATTTGAGGAAATCTCATAAATTATAACTATCAAAAATGTATTCATCTTGGAATTGACCCTTCTACAATCTTTTTATAAAATTTGCCAGGTCATATAATGTGATCCCCTTAATAGACCTGTGCATTCAATTTATCTTTTAAAACTATTTTTAAACATACTTATTGATATATAAAGCTAACTAAGAGTAGTATCTTTTATTCTCAACTTTAGTTTTCTTCTTTTTCTTTTTTAAATCTTATACACAGGTTTCCCAGTTATGGTTAAACTAGCTTCACGATGTGGATTTAAAAGGCTTCCATCATTTTTCATGGCCTGACATAGTTTAATACAGAGTTATCTGTATGTTTCTACAGACTGAGTCTCTGCATGTCTAAAAATATCTTTCTTTTGCCTTGACAGGTGATGGATATTGTGTCTGGGTTGGGAGTCTTGGAATGCTGGCCTCATTCAATCATCTTTAAGCATTTTTTACAATCTTACCTCAAAGTATCCATGGCTAGCTCCTTGCTTTCCCATTGTAGTAATCTCTCTCTCTCTCTCTCTTCTCTCTTCTCTCTCTTCTCTCTCTCTCTCTCTCTCTCTCTCTCTCTCTCTCTCTCCTCTCCCCCCCATATTTTCTTTTTAATATTTAGAATTCAGAAATTTCTTCTGGAAATGTCATGAGGGGGTCTAGTTTTTTTTAAACACATGATTAATTCTGCTTGGGTTCCATTACTTTTTAAACCTGGAAACGACAAACTTCTTCCTACTAAGAAAACTTTTCTTTCATGATTTCCTCACTTATGACTCCTCTGTGTGTCCCCTTCTCCCCACTTACTAAAAATTTATTTTTAACACTCAGATGATACCCTGGATCTGTCTTCTCAGTCTCTTTTCTCAATTCCACACCATTTGTTGGGTATTCCTTCTACTTGACCTTCAAATAGTCACTGGGTCCTTAGCAAGGAATTCTCTCTTTTCACCGAAATCTTTTGAATTTGTAATTTAAGAAACAAGTATCTCGGTTCTAGACAAAGCCTTTTGTTCTGTGTTTAATTAAGTGCGCTCTGGGAGTTCTCGTTTGTGTTTACTGTAAGTTCGTCTGTCCCTTCCATTAACTTCACTTTAATAAGTCATCTGCCAGCCCTGTGAGCCCATATCCTTGCTGAATTTCCCTAATTTAGAGGCTCTCAACCCTAACCACATAAGAACAAACCCACAAGGGGGGCCTTAGGGTCTCAGTGCCTCTGACCCAGTACAACTAATTAATAAGGAATTTCTCGTCGTAGAACTTGGCCACTGGTAGATTTGAAAACTCCCCAGATGGTTCCAGCAAAGCAGCAGCAGGTAGGCATTGCTCTGTTAAATGGGTCTCATTTCCTTTGCCCATTCACGGGTGTGAATTATCACCTGCAGAAACGTGAGCAGGGAAAGTCAGAGATCTCTTCCTAGCAATTGTGCCTTTCACGTCGTGGAGTTGTTCCAGACAGAGAAGCATGCGAAGCAGCCATACAAAATCCCAGAGTCCCCTCTGAGACTCCACTTGGCAACTGAGGACTTGGTCAGAATTTAAGCTTTGTGTGGATCAGATCACCAGTATCAATGTGAATTGTTCACAGTCATAAATCAAGTGCACGGAGAATCTGACTGACATCGATACATTTGGGTGAATCGCAGATGTAAAATAGTAAGTGAAAGTAGCTGGTCTCAGAAGACCGAATGCAGTATAATTCCATTTTTATGCCATTCTGGAAAATATATACGATGGGGACAGAAAGCAGATCTGTGGTCACCAAGGCTTAGAGTCGGAGGGAGGGACTGGCCACAGAGGGGTACTGGAGGAAATTGGGTGATATGAAATTCTATATCTTGATTGTGGTAGTGGTTATACATTAGATGCATCTGTCAAAGTTCATAGAACTGTGTATTAAAAATGGCATATCTTGCTACATGTGAATTATACCTTTAACTCTATTGGGAAAGAAAGTGAAACTCATGCACTTCCTCTATTTACCATACCCGACAGTTCCTAAAGCCTTTTGGGCTTCTCAACTTTTATCCGCTGCATGGGCTATACCAAGAAACCCCCTTTGACAGTTGTGTTTTGGACTGAATACCACCTCTCCTCGGACGCCGTTTCCTTGTAGGAGTCTCCCATGTTTCTCTTGACACAACAGTTTTAGTTCTCCAGCTCCTCCTAATGTGACTCTGAGGTGCTTGTCTCTGTTTGGAATTCCTGTTTAGAACTTAAAATACTATTTATCTTCCACCAGAAAATACAACCTCAGGAATTTTCCTGAAAATTCCTTTAAGACAATCAACAAACAAGCTAGTGATGTCACTCAGTAGTGGAACATTTGCCTAATATGCCCAAGACCCTGGGCTTGGTCTCCAAGGAAACACACATTCTCTCTCTCTCTCTCTCTCTCTCTCTCTCTCTCTCTCTCTCTCTCTCTCTCTCTCTCTCTCTCTCCTATACACAAACACATCAAATCATGAAGGGTGCTTGGTACTAATTGTAAAACCCTCATGCTAGATAGCATTAGGATGTGTGTGCTGCCCGGCTTACCAAGCAGATGGACACGACATTGAGTTTACAAACCCATGTGGTGGACACCTAGAGGGAGGGAGATATTTAGAGAAGACAGAAGTCCATTTTTATAGGTACGATCAACCAGAAGAGTCGCCCCCTTTCCTTTCTTTGCTTGACAATATAATTTCAGAGACTGATGAAAAATGTCCTCGGCTCTAGAATCGATACTTCTGATTATGGCTGCCTTTGTGCTCCTCTCTCCCTGGTGGAAACCCTGCCAGAAAAGATGGGAAGATGTAGGGGAGCCTCCTGTCTCCTGGTATTTTAGCTCTTGAAAAATCTGTCTGTTCTAATCAAAAGCTGCATTTATCTTCAAGGCTTTGAAGGCAGGAGTAGGGGATAAGAAGAAAGTGATGATAATTTTTAGGCATTTTCTCTGAAGCTCTTCTGAACAAATAAGGAGCCGTCACCTCCCTCTATTTCACAATCACATCTCTTTCCCTTCGTCGACAAGGCCAAGGTACCTGTACAGGCACTCGGTATAGCTAGGAAATGTCCCATTTCCTTTTAATGTGTACACCTCTTAAAGAATTTGCCTTCAATAATAAAGATGGGCCACCTCCTCTAGGAAGAAGGGCTTTTATCACTCCTGAAAATCATTAAAATGTCGCCATCCTGGTCACACCTTCAGGCCTGTAGGAAGTCACTTTTTCTGTTTTGACACTGATTTACTTTTGTCATTTAAAAAATTAATTTATTTTGCATCTCAACCACAATTTCCCCTCTGTCCTCTCCTTACAGCCACTTTCCCTGGGCTTTGCCTGCCCCTCGCCATTCACTCCTCCTCCTTTCTATTCATAAAAGGGCAGCAGCCCTCCTGTGGATATCAACAACACATGGCATATCAACTTGCCCTAAGACTGAACACTTCCCCTTGTTTTGAGGCTGGACAAAGAGACCTAGTATGAAGAATAGGGCCCCCCCCCAAACCAGCAAGAGCCCCTGCTCCCACTGTTAGGAATACCACAAGAAGACAAAGCTACACAACTGTAACATATGCAGAGGTCTGTCCCATGCAGGCTCCCTGGTTGTAGGTTCAGTCTCTGTGAAGTCCTATGAGCCTACGTTAGTTGATTCTGTGGGGTTTCTTGTGATGTTCTTGACCCCTCTGGTCCCTACAATCCTTCCCCTCTTCCCCAGGACTCCCCAAGCTCAGCCTAATGTTTAGCTATGAGTCCCTGCATCTGAGTTGCTGGATGAAGCCTCTCTGATGACAATTGGGCTAGGCACCAGTCTATGAATAGAGCAGAATATCATTGGGCATCATTCCATTGACATTTTCTTTCCAGTTGTGCTTGGTTCTATCCTAGGTCTCTGGGTCATCCAACCTCTGGATCCTGACACTCTAGATAGTGTCAGGGGTGGGCTCACTCTAGTGGCATGGGTCTACAGCTGGAACAGTCAACGGTTGGCCACTCCCACAGTCTCTGCACCACCCTTATTCCAACACATCCCGTAGGCAGGTCAGGTAGATGGAAGGTTTTTGTTTTATTCTGACGGAGCAGTGGAAGCTTGTTATTGTTTCAGGTTTTACCTTCATGGTTTTTTTCAGAGTTGCACCTAAGTTCTGAGAAGCCTCAAAGGACCATGTTCATAGGTTGAGGAATGAAAGTGAATCTCAGGCTGAATAAGGATCTCAGATCTGGGTCATTCACTCATGCAGATTATTGCCTCTCTGATTTCACCATTATATTTTTCTTCTATCCCCTCTCTCTGCAACTCAGAAACATGTTTTTTGGCTCTCTCTGCCTTTATGCTTCCAATCTCTGAGATTATCTTAATCTATCCTTTTAGAAGCCCTTTGAGGCATCTTTTCTATCTTAGATCCCTGAGGTATGGGATAGTTCTGGGTAGCTCTGGGTCATCAGAAACTGAAGCATCAAGTTCTTGGCTCCCTGGAGGTCCCGGTACTACTTTGAATGTCTAATCTAGCCAAATGAAAATGGGAAAATTTGGGGCTTTAAATTCCTTTCTTAGAATAGTCATTAAAGTCTATGTCTACCTGTGACATGGTTACTCTTGACTGCCAGTATGATTGGGTAGAGAAATGCTTAGCAATTCAGGAAAGCATGCCTCTGGGTATGTCACTGGTGGTGTTTTCAGAGACAATCAGACTCTGAGGGCTTTGACACAATCATAGTATAGCATGATGTGGTGGTAAAGGATGGAGCCTAGTAGGAGGATGCAGGCTGCTAAGATGTGATTTTTGGTCAATCTCTTGCCCTGGCCCTTCCTGTGTAACTCTTTCTTAGCTTTCTGCTGTCAGACAAGGGTAAAGAAGCCCCTCTGTACACACTCCTACCACATGGGCCCAAGTATGTAGGAGGCAAGTGACCACAGACTGGACCCGCTGTAACCAAGTGTCAAATGAATCTTTCCTTTCTTAAATAGTCTGTGCCAGGCATTTTGGCCACTGTTGAAAACATAATGTCAAAGTTGAACCATACTAAGTAATCATTGTTGTTGGTTAAAATGGTTTATTAGTTTATAATAAATAGTATGAGTGTGTGTGTGTGCGTGTGTGTGCGTGTGTGTGTGTGTGTGTGTGTGTGTGTGGTAGTAGTAGTAGAGCATACTATCAAATTGTAAAACCTACCAGCTTTGCAAAGTTTTTGTTGAATTGTTTTTAGTAAAGTCATTATTCTTTCTTGATGATGTGTAGTTGGTTTTGCAAAGCACTCAAAAGACCTTGCATTTGAATATTGCAGAGCAATTGTTGCTAAACCACTGGAATCCTTCATTTGCAAGATTGTTCAACATCAGGAACATGCTCCCAAATCTTACCATACAACACACTCAGTCTGGGAGGACAAATCCACACACACACATCTCCTTTGGAAATGCCCTCTTCAGGTGGTAGGTGTTTCTTAGTTCTTAGTAGTGGAGTGCTTTCTTAACATGCAGATACCCCCAGTTCCATCCCAATCACTGAAAAATAAGCTGTTTTCATAGAATGCCTTAACATCTTTTTCATTTTATTTTATGTGCATGGGTGTTTTGCTTGCATGTTTGTCTGTGCCCCATGTGTGTGCAGTCTTCACAAAATCTAAAAGAGGGTATTGGATCTCCTGGGAGTTATGAACAGTTGTGAACCACTGTGTACATGCTAGGAATTGAACCCAGATCCTCTGGAAGAGCAGCCAGTGCTCTTAGTCATGGAGCCATCTCTCTAGCCCCAAGTATGCCTTTTTGAAACAACTGGTTTTTTTTTTTTTTTACTTTTGCTTAAATGTCATCTTTACCATGAATAAACATGTAAGACACTTCTAAAAAGAAAATATTTGTTAAATGGCAAAATAAAGACAGACACTTGTCTTCACATGAAGGAGGAGAAAATTTGACATGTCTTTTTAAAAAGCAATATTATTTTTTTGAGAATTTCATGTGATATAATAGGAAATCATACAAATAATTTAAGATCAGACATATATTTTAAGTACTTTGCTGTGAGCAAAGCTACGATCTTTATATAACATACAAAAAAGCTTCATGGGAAGTCTTCTTTGATAGTGAGATAGAGTACAAATTCTGTTTGATCTCAAGGTCATTAGTTGATAAATTATCCAGCACTGTTGACATCTTATAGTCCTTGGTGCATTTTGAGAAGCAAGGTATTGTCACAATCCTTTGCCTATGAGCAATGCTATGTGTGTTTTATATCAAATATTCTCTTGGTAGCTTTACCCCAGAATTCCTGCTTAATCTCATAAGACTGTGTATTTAACTAAGACATCAATTGTTAAGATTATCTTTCCATGTGCATCTTTATTGTAGTGACTCACCCAAAGTGTCTCTTTGTGGATTTCATTATTGAAAGCAATCTGGAGAATCTCATAAGCTAGAACTTGTTAGAAACATCTGTACTTGATCTGCTTATAATCTCCCACACAGAACGCCGGTTCAGATGCTCCACTCTTCCGCAGTCTTTCTGTAAATAGTCCAGTGGTATTTGTTGACTGAAGGAGACACGCTCGTCAATTGCCATATTATCTTACGTATATTCTCTTAGCCACTTTTCCTTTGTCAAGAAAGGCAAAGTTATTCCAAGCTGGGTTATACTTTCTTCAGGCACTAGTATGTTTTAAATTTGTGAAGCACTGGATGGAGATTTTAAATACCACAAGAAACAAAACCTTCATGTTCACTCATTGGTTTTGATTTTTTTTTTCTTCAACAACTGTCTTGTTAAACACAATGGTTCTGTGTAGCTAATCTCAACAGTGTGGTCCTATGGAAAGTATCTTGAATATTTCCCTTGTATTTCTAAGGGAAATGAATGCATGGGGAGAAGATAGTACATTAAATCCAGTAGATGGTGTTTTAAGTCATTAGGGCTTAATATCGTGACATTCTAATTAAGGGGGTGTTTATGGAAAAAAGTCACTGTCAAACCCTTTGCATTACAGGGCTTGTAGTCTTCTTTCATTTACCTAGACAATATAACTAGCTTATACATTCATTGTAATCCTGTGCCATTCCCTTTATTAACTGTAAAAAGACTGCTGTGGGATAATGCTCTTGTACCCTGTAAAGATTTGTTCCTTGTATTGGTTTAATAAAATGCTGATTGGCCAGTAGCCAGGCAGTATAGGTGGGACTATCAGATTAGGAGAATTCTGGGAAGAGGAAAGACTCAGTCTGCAGTCACCAGCCAGATGCAGAGGAAGCCAGATGAGAATGCTGGATTGAGCGAAGTACAGAGCCACATGGCTAAACATAGACGAGAATTATGGGCTAATTTAAGTGGTAAGAGCTAGTTAATAATAAGCCTGAGCTAATAGACCAAACAGTTTATAATCAGTATAAGCCTCTGTTTTTTGTTATAGTTGTTGTTGTCGAATTGAATGGCTATAGGACTGGGCATGACAGAAACTTCTGTCTATAGAAGACTAAGGTTCTTTTGTGTATTTTTGATAAAATAAATGCAAATACAGATTTTAATATTTCATTACTTAAACTTTTTTTTTTACCCCAGTGAAGTACCCATCCTGTTTCCTGTATGTGGACAACTTACTGTGGAGATGATCACAGCATAGCATGGCAGTAAAGCTTTTTAATTGAGAATTGAGGAACTGTTGGGGGGGATGGTTATGAAGCCTAATTTATATCATGATTTCAAATGGGTTCAGTGGACATAGAATTCAGTGGCAGTGGTAGGTTGTTCTCTTTATTACACAGTATTATTGTAGCAAAGTCTGACTAATTTTGAGAACATGCCTAGGTTTCTGTAGGTCTGTCATCCTAGCTTATAGCAAATGTCAACATAGACCTCAACCAAGCTCAACCTATAGCCTGTAGTTGAGTGTGATTGAATCCAACAGAGTTATTGCTGACTTTTAGAATTATCAGTGACATTTAATGACAAATAAACTTTAGCATGTGACTATGAATTTTCATTAGCTTCAGGTACCACAGTGTTCTCTTACCCTAACTCCTGTGCAGAGTTAAGAACATAGACAGTTGGATGCACTTGAACATTCCCAAAACAATTCTGCCCCAAATTGCCTGACTGTGACTTTGTTCCCCAAATATGTTTGTATGAGATAATCCTTACATTCTATGAACCAGTCCTCAAATACACCATTCTTTTTCATCTACAATTTTGGGGTAGAAAATGAATACATGAGAAGTTGACCAGAGAACAAAGCTACAAAATACATGATGGAAATAAAGGGATTCGTTTAGGAATTGAGACTTCCATGAGCATGGAAGGAAATGGAAGACCAGTCTTCTGAAGCTGAAGCTTCAGGATGGGAGAAGCAGTCATAACTCGGAATAAAAAGGCTAGAACTCATGACGATGCCTGCAAAGCCTCATATCTAGCATGTGAGATCCAGACAAGGTTTGCTAAGCACTCATATTTGATAACACTACTTACAGACATGTTCCCAGGACTTCTAACCTCATTTTTTTTACTGCTGCCTCCCCACCACATTCTTCTCGTGGTCAGATTTCCCATGCAAATCTGAAGGTTCTCAGGGACGTTCTCAGAAATGAGGATCTACATTGTAGGTAGAGCTCTTGGTGGTGCAAGCAGATAGTAGATGGTCCCTATAGTATTCTGGGCTCACTCCGCCAGCACCAACCCAAGACTTTGTGGACCTAGTTTGGTTCATTAAGGTTCCTGGATCTACTCAGATGTTAGCTGGTTGTGACAAGGAGGATGTCCAGAGCCCCATCAAGCTCACAGTGAACCATGGAATTTCCTCCTCAGCATGTGGTGCCATGATAGTTCTCAAATCCGTCTCCTCCATTTGTCTCCAGATTTCCTGGGGATGGGGGAGCTCTCTTTTATCTATCTTTGCTTCTTCAAAGCCTAGGATTTTTGTGTAATTTTGTATACCATCTGTACATAGAAAGAATTTAATGTTTTTTTAAAAAGTTGACTTGTTTTTATTTGGAAAGAAAAAGAGGGGGTTGGGAAGGTCTTTACCAAATTACACTAAAACCATAAATGCGATTCCTCCCTCCCCCCTGGCATTTAGGTCATGCATATTTTGCATCAGGGATTCTTGTAATTCTCATCAAAGCTGTTTCCTTGAGAGGCATGGGTCTGGTTTGTCTCCTCGACTCCAGGCAGGGCTTCACTCCAACCAGATGGAAGATCATCTTTCACTACTTATTTATTTAAATTAAAAGATTTCACTCTTTCCCTTGAATTTGCTTGAGGACATAAAGAAAAGAGATAGTGGTCCAGCGTTGTGGCAGTGGTCTAATCTCCAATCCACACAACTTCCCTGTGATCTGGTGGAATATTTGCATTTAAGAGAAGCCCTCTTGGGCTGGATGCTGGAATTTGCTTTTACTCGCAACCCGTCCAATCTGTCTCTCCCAGCTTCTAAAAATACACTCTTATTTTTGCTCTCCTTTCAACTTGAAACGGACACAGAACGCAGACATCTCGCACTATTTACACTCCCAGAAAGCTGTCGGCAGAGGCACTGGGGAGACGGCGCTTCATCTTGAGAAGAAAATAGAATGTATACACTCCTGGCAGAGTGAAATGTTTTACCGTTGGCCTTGACTCTGACAGCCCTATGTGTGGTAGCAGCTACCATGGCAAGGCTATGAATCCCCACTGTTGTCACAGAGTCCTGCCATCTGAGACGATTGCTAAGGTTTGCCTGCTCCACAGTCTCTGGGCCCAGGCAGCCCTCCAAAACATCATTAGCCTGGGCTTCTGGATCAGCCCCATTTGCTGACTCCACTATTGAGGGTACCTATTTCCTTCAGCCTTCCTTTCTTGGTCCCTTGTCTCTTTTAGCCTAATGTGGCAGTTTAGCATGAGTTTTGTGGCATCGTGGACAATGGTGCCTCCATAAAGACTCGTGGATGCAGCTGAGCATTTGCTTCAAGTATTTGTCAGAGAGTCATTGGCAATCTTAAGGGCAGAGGTGCATTTTGTTATGGGCTTGGATGTGGGAGCAGTTACTGGAGCAGGATAGTCCCAGCAAAGTCAGACAATTTATCCCCCTTCCAGGTGTATGACTCAGGGCAAGAAGAGCCTGTGGCAGTGAGCATTCAACATTGTAGAGCAGAATGAATGACCCTGGTAGCTGTATTCATAGCCTCTCTGCTTTAGTTTAGATCTTGACTATCCCCCAAACCCATATTTTGAAGAGTTGGCACCTTTGTCCCATGGTGCTGTTGTGAACAATGGGATTTTTATGAGGCAGGGCTCGGTGAAAGGAACTGAGTCATTGGAAGCATCCCTTGAAGGGGAAATTGGGACCCTCAGCTCCTTCTCTTTCTGTTTCCTGGCTGCTCTGAGTAGCCTCTTCTGCTTATTCTTCCTATTGCTTTGTTACAGGTCCAATGGCAATGGAGCTCATTGGCATGGATTAAAGCCTCCCAAACTGGGAGCTGTAGCCAAAGGCTTTTCCTTGGCTGTTTTGTTACAATAAAGGAAAGCTGACTAATACATGCCCCATCTGGAAGGAGTATAAATATTCATCAACAGTAGACTTGATCGATTATCCGAGCTGTTAGTAATGTACCATATTACTACCCCAGAGATGCTGAATAAAACAGAGCTACAGGTCACAACAGGAAAGACTCTAAAACCATAATGCTGAACTTGGAAACCAGGCATATAAGCATCATCCATGTATTCTTGTGATTGAGTCCATCATGAAATGTTTGAGAGAAGAAACAGTGTGTGCTGTTTGTAAGGTAGGGTGGGGGTGGTTGGAGCGTGAGCAGCTCAGAGGAGGGGTCTGCCAATGTCCTTTTGTCCTGATGGCAGCCACACTTGCGTGTCTGTTTTATGTAAATCCATTCTCACTTGTGTACAAGCCTGTGAAAATGTTACACTCCACTAACAAAACAGTCTAAACAACAAAAACACAAAGCCTATGACAGCCCAGCTTACTTTCCTGCCCTCCCCTTTTCTTTTCACAGATTGTCTCTTACCTGACAACAGGAATTGTTGACAAGCGCTCGGCTTGCTCTTGGTGTCTGACAAGATCTTCCAGCTAGTGAGTTTCACTCCCCCACCACACACACACCAGTCCTTAATCCTCAAGCCAAACTCCACACCCTCTCTGTCTTTCTAATCCCACCATTGCCATTCCCACTTTAATTCCCCTGCTGGATGCTTTGCCCACTTCATATCCATTGCTCTGACTGCTGTCCCCTGCACACAGAACACAGAAGCCTCAAGAGAGCTGGTCACGAATCTACAGCATTTGGTTCCTTCTGGGCCTCTAACCAAGAGCATCTCATCTTCCTCTTTGGTACCCGAGATCTCTAGTTTGCTTAGTGCTTTTAGGTGATTGCATTCTTATTACAATGTTAAAGTTGAAGTGGCAGGCAAATGCTACTTGTCATCCATCCATCAAACAGACCTTTTTTCAAGGTCCCCTGTGGGCCACAGAAACTTCACCCAGTGTCCCCTTGGGAGTAGTCTTCAGACTTGACCTTCAACTTTTGAAGAATGGGTTAAACATTTTGTTTTCCTTTGTGGTTTAATAATCATATTCCATCATTTCTTGACACAAAACCATGAAACAAGACACGTATTTAGTTCCGTGGTTTTTCAAACTTAAAAAAAAAATTCTCCCCAAACCCTGCTGTCTAAATTAAAAGAATAAACACTTAAGAGAGATTGGCTGCTGGGCAATGGGGACAGGAGACTCGTGAGGCCCTCCCAGTGGCCCCTAACAGTCCTTTTGGTGGAGATGAGGTGCTGAAGAGCTCATGTTCGGAAACCAGGGGTTTTATTTTCTCTTCTTCTGGTCATGATTTGGGCTCACCCTGGTTATACTGGCAAAGGCTGACTGACACTCTCCCTGCCCGACAAGAGCCCTTTCCTCTCTGGTATGGGAGACATTCTGGTTTCCATTTCTCCTCAGTATTTGCAAAACACACCTCTTTCTCTGACTAGACTCTAGGAGACTGCTGTAGTTGCCCACATTCTCAATTAGTTGCATGAACCTGTTGAATTTGGAGGATATGCATACATCACTGGATACATGAGCATTTTCAAATAGTTTATGGGGCTGGTTGAGCAGGTCAGATATACTATCAACTTGGGAGGCTGAGGTAGAAAAATGCAGGTTCAAGGCCTGAACTACAGAATGAGTTCAAGTCCAGTCATAGAATATTTAATGAGCCTCCATTTCAAGTAAAAATGAAAAAAGAGTTGAGGATGTATTTCAGTGGTGGAGTACTTGCCTAACATGTGTGAAGTCCTGTGTAAGATATGACATGAGTGACCCTGGCAGGTCCCACTGAGAGTGGGGAACTGCAGCAGGTAAGGGACAGACAAATATGCCATGCAGAGAGAGCTTGGGTATGGAGAGTTTATTTAGTGGGTATTGGGAGAATATGGGAAGGTAGGGGTACCTGGTTGAGTAAGAATGAGGAAGTGGGAGTCAACCAATGGCACAGCAGGTGAAGGTGCTTGCGGCACAAGTCTGGAGATGGCAGTTCAATCCCTGGAATCTCTGTAAAGGTGGAAGAAGAGAGCTGATGCCTAAAAAGGGTCCTCTAGCCTACATGCATACATGCCATATGCACTCACAATACATCCTTTCATGCACACACAGAATAATACTAATCTTAAACAAAAAGAAGAGAAAAAGAGAAAATGAACTGAGCACCAGCATTGCTCTCTGCTTCCTAGTGCTCCTATTGACATGTCTTCCCTGCTATAACAGATAAACCCTACCTGCCGCCAACCCAAGTTGTTTTTGTTGGTTATTTTGCACAGAGATAAGGGAAGTGATTCATGTACAGGCCTTGAGGATGTTGAGACTAACATTGGACTGAGTGTTATCAGGAAGTAGGAACAATTCTAATGTTGAAGGTATCTAAGCGGTTGTTACCGAGGCAACATGAGGTTTTAAATGGGACTTATCTCTGATAAAAAGGAACAGAAGATGCTTATTGGTTAATTTTGTGGTCCCTGGATGTCCTTATCTCTAATTAACTTTACGTATAATTATTGAAGGCTCTTGTATTTCACCTGGTCATCCAGAAGCATACACTGAGTGTTATTTATTGCTTGTGAAACTTGCTTGTACTCAATTGGAAGCATCACAATTCACTTGCTGTGAAAGACCCAGATAAATTCAGACCCCTCTAGCAGAAAGAGTAGAGCCAAAAACTCTCTAGCAGGGAGAACAGAACCAAAAATCTAGGTTAGCCAGTTCAGTGACTCTGTTCAGGAACTAGCTGACCATAAAGTTAGATTATAATCTTGAGAATAATCTTGAGAAACAGGGAGTTACCCCTTGTGATTATCACTGGTATTTTCAGAATTTTCCAATGATGCCCTCCCTACCCCCTTTGGGTTGTGGGTTCTTCCCTTAAATACCCCTTCTCTCAGCTACTCGGGGTCAAACTCTACCCCTGTGTGGGAAATGAGTTTTGGCCCCAGTGCACTGGTTCCTGTCCTGTCAATAAACCTCATGTGACTGCAGCAAGGACGGCCTCTCATGAGTTCCTGGGGGGTCATGTTATCCTGAGACTTGAGTGAGAGTCTCCCTGCTCTGGGGGTCTTTCAGCTGTTCTGTGTCAACTAGAGTAGTCATTAAAAAATGTATTAGTTCTTTGAGAATTTCCTACAAGGTGTTTTGATTATATTCATCCCCTCAGCTCTTCCCAGGTCCACCCTTCTTCCATACCTATCCAATTTTGTGTCTTTCCTTTCACCCTTTTATCCCATCAAGACCAGTTTGTGTTGCTCAAATACTCTTGATATGTGGTCTTCCACTGAAGCATGGTCAACTTACCAGGGCTTATACTCTTGGACAAAGCTGACTCTCGCTCTCCCAGAAGCTAACAGTTATCAAAACTTCCAGACTAGGGGTGGGACTTCCTGCCTAACTCCTAACTCCCTTTTCCAGGTTTGGGGTTGGTCTGTCTTTGAGTTCTCACAGGCCTTATGCATGCCATTCCAATTGTAGTGAGTTCATATGCACAACTGACATTTCAGGAGCCATCATTTCCTTGTAGTCATCTACTGCCTCTTTCACCACCCCTCCCCCTTCCACAAAGATCCTGGAGCCTTTGGAGGAGTTGGTGTGGCATAGGTTCCATTTAGGGCTGAGTATTCTGCTGTCTCTTATTCTCTTGGCTAGTCATGGACCACTGTATAATCAATCACCATCTACTGCAAACAGAAGCTTCTCTGCTGGGGGGTTGAGAAATGCTTTGATCTCCGAGTAGAATGGTAGGTCATCAGGAACCAGTTTAACACCAAGTCTACTTAGCAGCGTAGCAATGGTGGGTCCTCCCCTGGGGCCCATGACCTGTCTAGACACAGGGGCTTAGCCTGGCAATAGTGCCAGCTATGGATTTTATCTTTGGAATTAGGCCAAATCAGAAAGGGGTTGGATTCTCTTCTTATGTTTGAGCCACTGTTGTACCAGTGAGCATGTCTTGCCAGGCCAGTAACTCCGAGTTCACAGCAGGGTGTAACAGATGATTATTTCCCCCTTCCAGCTGCATGGATAGCACCTTCCAGCACTGTGAGAGTTGAAATGGATGAAGCTTCCCAGATGAGTACCAGCTTCATAGCGTCATGTTTGGTGACTCAAGCATGTGGTGTCTACAGCAAAAGGAACATACTATTAAATTCTGGAGGGTAGACAAGAGTATTGGCAATGGCGTGAATTCTCTGAGAGTCTGTGTGCTCTCTGGCCAATAATTTCAGAAGAAGTTAATCTATGGGGGCTTTATTATCTCATTATAGGTTAATGAATGGCCATTTTTAACTTCCACTCATATTTTGCTGTATTCAATGTCTATATTCGTTCACATATATAATGCAATTAAATATATTTAATATATTTAATAATACTATTTATTATATATATTTAATAATACTATTAAATGATAGAATTTGCATGCCAATATATGATATAGTATATTGAGCACATAGAATCAGGAGGAGCAGCCCTACATAGAGATGAGTACTATGTGGAGGCCCAAAAAGGTCTATTTCCACATTGACCAAAGTTCAGAGAGTTGGGACTTATTTCTAGGTCCTTCAAGGTTATTGTGCTTCTACCTCAGACGAAGGTCCACCTAGTTGTAAATCAGAGTTCAGCTCCTTTAAGGTTATTGTCAATAGGTGTGGCTAATTGCCAGCTGTTGTGCTCCAGGAATAGGGAAGTAGTTTGTTCCTACCTCAAACAGTAGTCTAAGGATCCAACTAAGTTCCAATTTTCTTTATGGAAATAACTTGGTATTCCACCCAGGGAGTGGTTTGCCTACAGAGTGTTTTGGTCTAGGACAGGAGCGGGACTTGGTGACTTGTTTTGTTCTAGCAACAGAATGTTTAACCATGAATGTAGCCCATGACTTTCAACTGGCATGTTAATTTCCTTGTATCATGTTAATGCAGTCTTCTGCCTTACTCTTATCTTTTGGGGTCAAGGGTATTTTAAGCAGTTGGAAATTAAATGTGGGCAAATTTTCAGTACTCACAGAAATTCCCTCCGGATACTATTCTATATGTTTCTCCTTTTTATTATTTTCATCCATGTCTTCATATTCTTTACTATATTTCTAAATCCCCGTGTCCCTGATAGTACTAGGGGCTTTGGAGCAGAAACCTGGGTTTCTAATTTTTTAAGCAAATTTCTTGACTGTATAAGTTACTTTCCCGCTGCTGTGATAAAATGTCCCCAACAAAAGCAACTTAAGGGCAGACGAGTTTTGTTTTTTGTTTTGGCTCACACTCTGAAGGTCAAGTCCAGCCTTGTGCAGGTAAGGCAGCAGGAGCTTGAGGTGGCTGGTCACATTGCATCCACAGTTAGGAAACAAGGAGTGATGAATGCTCATCTGAGGTTATATAGAGAGCCCAGAATAACTTAGAAATATGCTTGAATAATATAGGAAAGGAGGATTGAGATGAGAGGGAGGACGAATACAGAATATTTTAAAAATAGACTTATTTTTCTTTGGAGTGTTTTGCCGAAGCTGCCAAGCTCTGATTGGCAGGTAGAGCAGCTATAGAATATAGTTAGCCTTAATGTCACAGTAGACTGCTTTATGGTCACCTGCTGGGTATGGTGATTTGAATTAGGATAGCCCCTGTAGCTTCATATATTT
>NW_004949101.1:3677866-3684668 GCF_000317375.1 Microtus ochrogaster | reverse complement strand
TTTTTGAAAAAAACCCAGAAGGTTTCAAAAATGGCCTTCAAGTACTCAAGGGTATCTCAATGATAAGGTTATTAATATTTGATTATTTTAAATTAGTATCTTATGCATTATGAAATAGTACCCTTCTCTCTCTCTTTCTCTCTCTCTCTCTCTGTTTCTCTCTCTTTTTCTATCTGTTTCTCTCTCTGTGTTTCTCTCTCTGTGTTTCTCTCTCTGTGTTTCTCTCTCTCTCTCTCTCTCTCTCTCTCTCTCTCTCTCTGCGTCATGGTTGTTGTCTAGCATGTAAGTTCTTACCTATCACTCCTATGCCATGCCTGCCTGTCTGCCTGCTGCCAGGCTCCTATACATGACAGTCATAAAACTATAAGCAAACCCTCAATAAACTCTCCTAGAAGTTGCCTTGGTCATGGTGTCTCTTTACAGTAGTATAAAAGTAAATAAGATACTGGGTAAAGCTACACTGTGATTTGAATGAGAATGATAATTAACCAACTGACAGTATCCCCCAAATATATGTTCAATACTAACATCTAATTTCATACTATTGGGAACTTGGGCCTCTAGGAAGCAATTAGGTCAGAACACTGGAGACCTTGAAAATGGAACTATGGGTCCCAAAAGCACTCTTTTGACTTTTTCCGTCATGAGAAGACAACCTAGCGTGGTACCACATAGGAACTAGGAAAAGGTCCTCCTCAGCACAAAATGTGCCAGCATCTTGCCTTAGGCTTCTCGCTTCCAGAACTATGGAAAAGGAATGCTTGTAGTTTAAACCATAAAGCCTGATACTTTGGTTGTATCAGTCCCAAGGACTAAGACAAGGCCAGCAGAGAAAATCTAGAGAAGCCAGCAGAAGGCATTTGACCAAGGCACTCTTTTGTCTCTTAACACACATTCTCTCCTGTCATCTGGGTGAAGTGTTCAAAGACTATAGAGCATCTACTGCCAATTACATTATATGAGGTGACATTCATTTGGCTACATGCCCAGTTGAAATCCTAAATGTTAGTCACTTGCTTGTATCTGTTTTCAATTCAGCAGGACCATGATGCATTTCTGAAGAAATCATTCCTCCTTTGGTGCTTCTAAACCCAGAAAGACTATGAACACGTTGCTAATAAGTAAACGTTTTTCAAGTGGGCTGTGAAGAGGAACAACGAGATGGGACATTTTTTCCCATTATGGCTGGGATAGAGGGAATATTACATTTCGATGTTGTTTTAAATAAGATCATGGTAACATTACCCCAGTGTCATATAATGTAGGCTCCTCATTGGTTATCATGAGCATCATTTCAACACATAGCAACCTGATATCTAGGTGACAGGACATGTAGAGAAACCATGGAATCCTGTGTGTGTAGCCATTGGAACCTCTGCAATGAAATTTGAATTCTAAGCACAAACAACACTGTGTAGGAGCCCTTGTCATTGTCAACAGATTTCCTAAGTCTGGGAACTAGAAGATACATTGCCAGAAAAGAAGGGAGATGCTTGCTTGCCTTAAGGACACGTTCCCATGAGAACAGAGCACTGTTCTCACCATTAGGGGACAGTTTAATGTGATCAACTTGTCACCAAGTAGTTGCCATATCTATCACTAGCTGAAGCCAAGTGGAAGCCAAGGCTTAAAGGAGTTGTATTACTGCTCTCCATACACAGCAGCCTTTAAATTGGGAGCCATTTGAAGAAGGGAGGAGAATTGAACATTGGCTATCAATTCACAAACCAAGGGCTCCTGCTCTCAGACCACTGAGATACATACACCTGTGACATTTCTATAGTTTTAGACTCTTCTGGCTCTTTTTGTGTCAAAACTGAAAGTTCCTGGGAAACTTTTTATCTCATTGAGAATATGGAAGATCCTTTGTCTTTTCTTAGTGTGTTTGCATTTAACAAGTGTATTTTTGCTGTATGTAGAATTTCTTTTTTTGATCACTTGGAAGATGGGAGATAGCATACTTATGTACCAACTGATGGAATAAAGTGGGGATAGTTGGGGAGCAGCCATCTTCTGAGGTGGGTGAAGGAGGAAATATACTGACATTTTCGTAGCAAATGAAAAAGAAAGCTTAGGAAAGCAGAGGAGAACCAGAGAGTCTATTCAAGAAGGCCAGGCACCAAGTGGGGCATGTGCAGCAACTCCACAGGAGAGGCCCAAGGCTCAAGTAAAGTCTCAGGAAAATAGGCATTGTATTACCAGTACCAGAAAATTTAGAGACCAGAACAGGGTGAAGAAAGAAGGGAGGGAAGGGAGGAGGATGGGAGCGAGTGAGGGCGAAGTAAGAGAAGAAGGGAGGGGGAGAGAAGGGGGAAACAGGATGGAGAGAGAGAAAAAGAGAGAGAAGGGATGCAACAGACACAGTCTTTGAGTAGCAATGAGGGATAGAAACCAGAGAGAGAAAACAGAATAACGCTAGATTTATCACTGAGCATAATTGCATGGACACCAAAACTTCTCCACATGTATACACACAGAGAAACACATACAGCACACACACACACACACACACACACACACACACACACACACACCACATATACCAAGTGATCTCATGTAAATGACTTAATGACACAACTCATATTTTAGAAAACTATAAGCAATCCAAAACTCAAGTCAGTACATGAAAAGAAATAATAAAGATTAGGGTAGGAGCTGATGAAACAAATAAAATAATAATAATAATACCAAAACATAGAATCAGGGAAATAAAAGATTCCTTTTTTGAAAAGATAAACAAGACTCTTTCACCAAACTAGACACAACCAGAAAGAAATGAGATTGAAGATATAATAATAGGTAGCAATGGAATCCAGAGTGTTATTAGGGAAGGTTCGAAAAACTTTCTTCTAATAAATTATAAAACCTAGACTAAATGGGTAACTTTCTAGATACTTATGACCCAGCAAAAGTAAACGAAAGGAACATGAAACCTAAACAAATCTGTTACAAGTAATGACAATGAAACAGTAATAAAATGTTCCCAACTGAAAAATGTCCAGGCACAGATGGACTCACAGTTGGATTTTACCAGACCTTTAAAGAAAACCATTGATGTTCTTCAGACTGTTCCATGAATCAGAAAGAGAGAGAATACCGCCGAGCTCATTTTATAGAGCCAGGATTACCCTTAACCAATACTGGTCAGGCCACATCAAAGGAAGAAAATCAGGCCCATCTACTGGATGAATGGACATGCAAAAATTCTCAATAAAAGACTTGCAAATTGAATTCAGCCACACATTAAAAAGATCATTCACAATGACCAAATTGGCTTCAGTCTAGGGATGTAAGGATGGTTCCATGCATGCAAATCTGTAAATACAATACAGCATATAAATAGGCCTAAGAACAGAAATTACATGATCATTTCAACATATGCAGAAAAAGCCTTTGACAAAGTCTAAAATCCTCCCATGATAAAAATCCCCAATGAAACCTGAAATAGAAGGAGCATGCATCAGCTTAATAGAGACCATATTTGACAAGCTTCTAGTCAGTGTGATATTTCATGGGAGAAAGAAAGCACCTCCTCAGATCTGAAAGAAGACGGGGGTGTCCTTTTTCCCATTCTTATTCACCATAGGTCTTGAATTCTTGCCTAGAGCAGTAAGAGAGGAGAATGAAATGAAAAGGTACAGATAACAAAAGTAGATGCGAAATTATCTCTATGTGCAGACTCTGAGAACTTTCAGCAAAGCAGCAGGACACAAAAATCAACATATAAAACCAGCAGGTTTTTTATATACCAATAATGAACCTGCCAAGAAAGAAATAATAAAAGCAATTCCATTTTCAATAGCTTTAAAACACCCATAATAAACTATGTAAACCATTGCAGCCAAGTCTTGACTTCCAGATATAGACACAGGCAAAGGTATTCTAAAAAAAGATTGCAATACCATGAAACAATTGCAAGACTTGACAGACAGGATTGCATACAGTAAACAGCTCTGGCACAGCAAGGGAAACAATTGAGTGAAGAGACAGCTCACAGAATGAAGATATTTAATAGCCATATATCTGACATATGATATTTAGCTTTTAGGTTATACAAAGAGGTTAAAGAACTAAATAACAAACGATCCAACCAATATATGGACAAGTGATAGCAGTAGACAGTTCTCAAAAGAGGAAATACAAATGGCCAATGATGCTATGAAATATGTTTAACATAATTAAAACTGCAGAGCCCTTCTCGCCACAGTCCGACCGGCAATCATTGTACACTGCTAGAGACAGGGTAAACCAGCTCAGCCACTGGGGCAAGCAGTATGGCGGTTCTCCAAACAACCGAAAATAGAACTGTCATATGGTCTACCCAAGTCACTCCTAGGAACTGTCTAAGCTAGTGTTCTGCAGATTTCTGCATATACCTGCTTATTTTGGCACCATTTACAACAACCAAGTTACTGATAAGGCAAAGAAAAAGTATATGGCACTTAAGTAGATATTGGGATATTTAGTAGTGGGACAAAGGAGAAGGAGAAAGGAGTGTGGGGTGTGAAAGTGGTTTAAGTACATGACATAGATTTATGGAAATAACTTTTTGTAACCCACCACTGTGTATAATGAATATGCACACCAATTAAAACAAAAGCAAATAACAGTTGCCCTAAATCTGTGTGGCTCATTCCCTTGGCTGCAAATGTAGCCACTAAAGCACCGAGTGTTATTTAATTTGGGTTCTTTTCTCTTAGAATTTCTATCTCAAGTATCTTGTCATTGAGAAACTTGAGGGAGACTGAATTGTAGACCTTGCCAACTAATTTCTATAAAATGAGCAGTGGAGAAAGATCAGGCCTGTGGGACCAGGAAACCCAGTGTTCAAAATTAGACTCTCTTAGCTCCCAGAAGACATGATTTGGGAAAACCTGCAGATGGGCAGGATCCAACTTTCTTCTTCATAATCTAGGGACAAGAGTGACTGTCCCCCAGGACTTTGGAAGTTAAGTGTGGTTACAAGTGAAAGGTGACAGTCCCTGTGGTTCCCATCCTGCCCTCTTGTGATTGCTGTGCCATTTCTTGTCCCTTCACTGACCTAGAGTTAATATTTATGTGTTTTGTATCCAAGGTCCAAGCCTCAAAGGGGAAGCTGAACATTAAAAAGCAGAGATGTTAGACAAAGCTGTGGCTTTTATCATGAAACCCACCGCGTCGCTCTGTGAAGATGTGGTTCATTATCTCCAGGATGCTGTAATTAGTCTTAATGCTCTGACAGGAACTTCTGAGCAGCGAAACCTAATAGAGCTTCCAGGACGAAGGTCAAAACCACCCATGGCTTGGGCTATTCATCTTGCTCTCAAGCTCATCCATGTGTATCTAGTCTACATATGTGATTCTTAAATCCATCTTAAGGGTACTTATGTAGTGATTTTCTATTATGAACAGCCTTGCTTGTAGCTGAGAACTAGGCTTGCCTCATTCCACAAGAAAAATAGGCAAAGGAGGAGAGGAGATAAACGCTGATATCCCTCAAGATGCATGGATGGACCAATGGCTTATGATAGCTTGGACTGAATGAGAGAGCTTCACGCTTTGCTCATATAGTTTAACCAGTTACCCAGAGAATTCATTTGAGGTCTCAGCTGAGTAATTTTGTGATGGTACACTTGGCTTTTACGTGAACCTTTCTCTGACCAGCACAGACTCATGAAGAACTCTATTCTGAATTATCTTAATACTCACTGTAGTTCCATAATTGCTATAGTATTAATAATGACTAGCCCTCTGAAGTACCTTCAATGATGCTTCTATCTTAGGGGTAACCAACAGCTGTCTAATTGGACATAAGCCCTGCTTTGTGGGGAATTCATGCCTGATACTGTACACCTAGGCAACTACCTAGTGTGTGATAACTACTGATGAGGTCATGGAACCTAGAGGAGAACCTACAGTTGCCACATTGCTAAACCAACATGACTTCTAATTCCATTCTAAAAACTTGCCCTCATACCCACAGATAAATGTAGCTCTCAGCCTTCATCAGAGAAGCTTCCTCCTGCAGATGGGGACTATTGCCATAATCTTTAATCTGTCAAAATGTAGAGAGCAGGAGACTGTGTGGGGGCATTCGACCCCAGTTGATACATCTGCAACACAGCCCTATCCCCAAAGCTCAGAAAACCTTGTAGAAGTGGAATGGAAAGATTGTAGGAGGACCAGTGTATCTGCTGAGGGATAGTTAGTGTCTTCCAGATAGTGTAGGAAGTCTGAACCTAAAAGATAAAATGTCCCCTAAACATTACATGCATAAGGACAAGCCCTCCCCCCCCGAGAAGTTATCCAATTCCAAGTGCTCAGCTCTAAGCACATACACATAGGAGCCCATTTAATGGACTCAGTAGCTTCTCTCTGTCTCTGTCTCTATCTCCGTCTCTCACGTGTGTTTAAGGAAGAAACAGTCATGAATCTGAAGGCATACAGGAGGAACTTGAGGGTGGAAAGAGAAGGAAGGGAAGGGTGTAAATATAGTATGAATGTAGGAAATTCTCACAAAAATATAAAAATGAAAGGAAGCAAATTTAAAAAGTTTGTAGCTAGATTCTACGCATATTCATTATTGTGATAACGTGCCTGAGAAAGGCAGCTTAAGGAATGAGGAGTGCATTTTGCCTCAGTAGACTGAAGGTCTCCTAGTGTCTTCTTTGTTGCTGTGATAAACACATTACCAAAATCAGCTTGTGGAGGAAAGGGCTTATTTCATCTTATGCTTCCAGTTAACAGTTTGTCAGTGAGGGAAGTTAGAGAAGGAGCTGGAAGCAGGAGCTGAAATAGAAACCGTGGAGGAATGCTGCTTACT
>NW_004949101.1:3668848-3677419 GCF_000317375.1 Microtus ochrogaster | reverse complement strand
CCTTCCTTCCTTCCTTCCTTCCTTCCTTCCTTCCTTATTCTCTCCTTCCTTCTTTCTTTTTTTTCTTTTTTCTTTTTTTTTGTTTTGTTTTTGAGACACGGTTTCTCTGTAGCTTTGAAGCCTGTTCTGGAACTCACTCTGTAGACCATGCTGGCCTAGAAGTCACAGAGATCCACCTGCCTCTGCCTCCTTTGTGCTGGGATTAAAGGCGTGCGCCACCACCGCCCAGCTTCCCATTTTAATTAGCTCAGTCTCTACACTCCCTAGCAGGCATCCCCATTGATGACTTTAGATTCTTTCAAGTTTATAGTCAATAGAAACCATCACAGTAAGTATACTCCTTCTACTTAATAAAAGTAATATGTCCCATTACGTTGGCAATGGCCTCAAACACCTGGTATTTACTCTATTCCTTGATCACATCAAGTGTTCACGTTGTTGTAAACCTATACCATCTAGATTTCTGTAAGTACACTGTATAATGTTCATACAGCCCTACAATCACCTAAAGAAACCCTCTCAGAATGTAGTTCTATTAACAAAAGAGCTAAGATTGTAGTTTAGTTGGTCAACTGACCAGTCCTGGCGTCACCCCCCTTCAACCTTCTTGTGATGCACAGAAATCAGGGCCCTTAGCTGTAGTCATTTTTGATTGTTGCCAGCATTTGATAATAATAATTTCAAATTATTCCTCCTCATTCCTTGAAAAAAGAACACAAATCTGTGCATTGAGAAGGAAACCCTCTGTCCTTGGGAAGTTGAGTCCAGCCTCCATGCTAAGCAGAATGGGTAAGCTGAGCTGTACAATGGGATAGAAAGTGGGGTCTGTTGGTGGGCTGTGGGAAGGGTTCTTCCCCCCTCGTAAGGGAGAAGCATACTAACACAGAAGCTCTTCCCCAGTCTTCCTCATGGAAACCATGCATAGGATGTGTTGCAGAGGAGGGAAGGGCCCTCAAAGCAACTATGGAGGGGACATCTTTGGGTTTCTGAACTGCATCCTGAACTGCCTGCATTTAAAGTCTTAACAAGAGCCATTTATAACCATTTGATTTGGAGCCATAAGTTGGGATGTCCCTGCTAAAGAGGCTTTTAAAGTGCTCAGGCCTTGTCTAGGGCTCTAGCAGGTGGTAGGGGTCAGGCAGGTTTGCACGGGGATGCAGATCAGTTTTCCCGGTTAAACAAAGGGAATGCACACCGTGTTTTTTGAGTAATGGGAAAATTCAGTGAACTAAAATGCCCAACCAAGTGAGAGAACTAAGTGAGCTTCTCGACTGGGACAACCTGAAACTATGGTCCGGCCATGATGCGGCACAAAATAGAAACATCCTAGATGATCATGGGAGTTGATAAGGGCAGGAGAAGAGTGACTTCACCTTAGCCAAAGACAGCCTGAGCACCTCATGACAGGGTCTATACCCTGAGAGGCAGGAGAGGGGAGATGACTGATCTCCCTAAGAGGATGGACAGGACCACCTTGGAAAATAGACAGGGAACCAGCAGCGATTGATTCCTGTGATTTGCTGGTGAAGCATACCAGTGACTATTCTTTATCACCAAGCTCACAAGATATATGGGCTTGGGAAAAAACTGGCATATGGTTGTCACCAGCACCTCTCTAACCAACTTGTCTGCCCCTGTTAGGAATTCTTTTACATTTATCTGGTCTCCATGTATAGGCAACAAATACGGTGTTTAAAATGGAATTGGGCAGATAATCATTGAGTCTATATTCTGCCCAGGTATGGTGCTAGGTATTGGAGAAATAGCAATAACATTGCTGAAAGGCCGCTTACCTGAATCGGGGCAAGCATCAGATAACCCCTGGCCAGTCACTGATGCTCTACCCAAAGAGGAGTAATGCTGATCTGCGTTAACCACTAGAGGGCAGAAGAGGAGACACTTGCCAGCTCCTGTGCAATCCACAGAGGCATCTTTCTGGGGTTGGAAACCAGGCTCTGGGGAAGTGAGACCTAAGAGGAGGCCGGGATGATACTAGGATTCCTTGAAACTGTTTCTGAGTGCTGTTATTCCTCTTGGTGTCCTTCCCAAGGCATTCCATAAGCTGGAGAAAATCACCTCCCTCAAATTACCCCTGCGTCTGAGTTCTGAGAAACAACAAATGTTTAAGCTGTAAAATAGCAACGAACCACTTTTGTACAATCCCCAATGTACCCATAGGTTCCCGGGAAAATGGAATAGCTGGCTTCTCATAGGTAACCCCTTCTGCTTGCCTTTGATTTGATTCAGAGTAATTATGAAATGGTAGATTTGCCCCAGTTGATGGAGAGAGAGGTGCAAATCTGATTAGCATACAGCATTTCAGCTACATCAGCTTCTCAGTCCTCGGGGAGCCATAGTTGAGTAACTAATTAAACGGCTCTGTGTATTGGGAGACGTCCTCACGCCTTTATCTTACACTGAGCTTTCTCTTTTGTATTTGTTAACCTTTAAGCATGGTCACTCCACAATAAAGAGAAAGTCTCAAAACAGGAAACTGTTTCCTCTCGTGGGGCTTGAAGCGATTTCCATCGTCAGCACAGAACCCAAGTGTGTCACCAGGTTCTAGTGGGGAAAGGAGTGCAGGGTACCAGCATAATGTAGAGGACCCAGCGTGTGGGACAGCAGAGAACAGAGCTCCAAGACAGGAAAATCCTACCGTCCTGTTTATATGGAGTCTTGCGAGCAACGTGCTGCTCACGTAGCCCATGGAATGACTTGCATGAATAACTAGCTATGTTATAGTCTAAGCAGTTTAGAAAGATGCCGGAGGGATGGACACCGTTGAAAACTGCTTATCTCCAAGTATTAGTTGCCTAGTGACCAAGTCCTAAACATTCACTGTTTAGATCCTGGGAGGAGCAGGTATCAGCTGGTTAGGAGGAAGGGACTGTGAAATTATGTTACCTGGTCACACATCTACGCAGGGTGTAGGGACACGGGAGTAAGTGATTAAAACCTTGAGTTCGTTTCTGCAATCAGAGATATGGTTTGCAGTTGGAAATCTCTTCGTATTCTTAGGGGAAGTGAAAGGCATGTGGAAAGTGTAGCTAGAAACTTTTGTGATGATTGCTGAAGAATTTTTCCTGAAAAGCCATTTCAAGAAGTAAGTGGTGTTATGTGTGCAGGTTGGAACAAGAAAATGAAACCTTCCACTGGCTAAGATAAAAAAAAGAAAAAAAAAAAACCCAACCTATGGAGAACAAAGGAGAATGACATGTATTTGTGACTTATCAGGATTGCAATTCTGGGGTAACAAAATTCAGGCCATCTTGAAAATGTGTTTTGGGTTTTACAAAACAATATCCGTGCTTATACCTCAAATTGCATGGGGGCTGTTTATTACATCTATTGTTTGTCAAGAATGGGGATTACCGCTGCAAAGGTCAAGCTGTCCCGTAGAGAAAGGGCTGGGCATGGTCTCAGCCGTGGACAGTGCAGGAGACAGGGTTGGGGAGGTTGGGGGTTGGAGGTTTAGGGAGCTGTGGGGGATGACACTTTGTACAAGAGCTGTGAGTTTTGTATTGACCTAACAAGACAGTAACAAGGCCAGGAGGCAGCTTCTGTCCTCCTGCTCAGATGGTGGCCAAGGGCCCTAGCCTTTGAGTCCGCGGCTCGAAAAGCTTGCTTTTGCCAACAGCAGCAATGTCCAAATAACCAGAATGATTATGGTGTGATTAGAAACCCTGAAGCTTTTTTCCAAAGGCTGAACCATTTACACATTTGGCAGACTCAGTGCGAGAGCTGAAGGCAAAAAAAATATGCAACAGTAGGTATTGTATCACTGTTTTAACTGCAAAACTTGGCTAAAAGCAAATAGCCTATAGTAGTGGGGGTGGGGATGAATTCTAGCAAGTACAGACTTGAAAGTGTTAATTTCAGTTTTTAGTGACAAGGCAAAGTGTTCATGATACAATGTTGATACAAACTTACACAAACAATTGACTTCTACCCCTAGTTTTAAAGCTTTCCTTTGTAGATGAAAGAGACTAGAATGAAATATGCCATATATAATATTTTGGGGTGATGTGATTATGAATGATTCTAATTTTCTTTTTATCCTCACTGTATTTTCCCAAAGCAATTTTTCTTCCTTGATCAGAAGAAAAGTACAGTTTTGTTAAAGCCTAGGTGACAGGCAGTGCCTTGTTCTCTCTCAGCTCTAAAGTGTTCTCCCCAAAGATTGAAACGTGATCAGTGACGGGTCCCTTTAGCACACAGTAGGACCAGTTTAGCATGGAACAGCATCTGTGGGTCAAAATGAACCTGTCCCTTTTGCAAGTTAATCATCTCAGATCTTTTGCTTCAGGAGCAGAAAGCTGAGCACATCCCTAGTGATGATTTGGAACCTCTCGAAATTAAACTGCCCTTCCCTCCTCACAGCCCCCGGTACATTCTTCTGTCATCTTCCTCTACCCAGATTCATCCTGATGGCTGGAATCGGGTTTCTCCTTGGTAGAGCTCAAGCCCTGCCTTCTTTGATCCCTGTAATGTCCTGTCTTGGACATATGTGATATCTTACACCTATTTACAGAACTGGATTGTAAAAACAAGACTTGGGTATGTCATTAGGGACCACAGGAAGAAAAGTGAAAAGAAAAAAATCTAGTAAATCATGATTTTCTGGCAGAATATAAGGGCATTTTTTTTTTTTTTTACTTTCCTTGGTCATCTATGGGGTGAAAATAAAGATGGCACCCTCTTCATGACATAGGGCTTTCAGTGGGTTAGCAGAAGCAGAGTGTGTTGGATGGCTTTGGATGTGGAGAAGCCACTTATGACTGGTGCTCTCTCTCAGTCCCTGCCACTCTGGAGTCTTTACCAGTCCCACTGTGGGAACCATCTCTGTAAGAGTGAACTGAGACAGCTTAGGGTATCTGATCCCCTTCCCATGGTCTACCTTCCAACTACTTGTTGCAAATTTCTTTACTGTCTGGGATCATAAACCCCCTGAGCTGGGAGATTTATTAAAGACTGTATTCCCTTCGATGCACTGCCTTTGGTAGGTACTAAATAAAACATGTTTAATGAACTTTAATTTCCCTTCCCAGATAACCTATTTTTTAATCACAACAGTTCCTGAACTCCAATGCAAATGTTTCCTGTTTACTCTAAAGCCAGGTCCTGGGGGTTGGCATCTGGAAGGTTAAACCAGGACAGGACTTTGGAGACAGAGGCAGAGGCTTTCTGTAAGTGAGTGGGGGAGGGAAGATGAAGAGATGCTGGCCTTTCACTGGGACCATTGATTGTTGGGCAAGGGTCAGCTGGCCTTCAGTGGTGGAAAGAGGATGTTAAGTGTATCTCTCACTTTGAGTCACCAATTTTTAAGTTATTACTAGTCCTGGGGTTCAAGGACACTTTCAGAATCAGAGTGTTGGAGTCTTCTATGCTACATTCAGACCCTGAGAGAAACAAGATTTATTCTCCTGATCCTGGAGCTAAACCCTAGCTAATAGTGCACAATAAAGCAAACAAAACCCATTCAGTAGGAGCTCACGAATTCTGAACCAGCCCAGAATTTCAGGTTTGTTTTTCTGTGCCCCTGGCCATGTAGTGGTGTAGCGTTAAGCAACCACACTAACTTGTCACTGGTCATTGTCCTCCTGTCTGGGAAATAAGTCAGAGGCTTGTCACCTTGGTCTCCTTCTGGAGCAAGGTGAGAATTTGTGCTTTTATGTAAATCAATCCTTGTGTTTTTCTAGCATAAATGCTAATTGGTAATAACCAGTTGATAAGCCTGCTGATTTAGAAGCCTCTGGAGAAAGCTCCCATTTTTAATCTGCAAATAGAGCATTTTGCATTTGATGGTGGGGTTGCTTGTCATCTCATAATGGTGTTGGACCATGTGTCTTGCTGGAGCATGACTCACAGGATGCGTTTGCCTGCCACGGGATGTCACAAATAATGCTGCTATTCAAATGAGGAGGGACGCTAGAAGCAGGACTCAGAGTGATTTTTTTTTTTCTAAATTGAAAACCTTATTTACGTGTCCTCTAGAATATTCCAAGCCCCCCTCCAGGAGAATATACAGTGTTCTCTGTTTAGCTGGTGAGGCCGAGGCAACAAAAACCCCATTATGTGTAATACCTCTGAAGCCAAATTACAATCTTTACCTCTGCATGTGAACTTGACATGCATAATTATCTCTGCTTAGAACAGAAAATGGAAAAAAAAAGGTTCAATGAAGAGCCACGTGCGCGCGCTGAATAATGTTGTTCCAACAGAAGCAAAGTTGTGTGGGAGGACTGGAGAGGAGGAGGGAGAGGAGGAGGCAGGAAGCACAGCAAGGGGGGATCCTGAGGAGAGGAAAGATCAGGAGGGAGTCTCTGGGCGTGGGAGCAAGACCGGAGAAGCATGGCCTGGACAAAAAGGCTCTCTCTTGTCCCTTCTATGGCAATGGGATGTCCTCAGCAGTCACCCAGCTTTCCCACTCCAAACCATCCAGTGTCCCCCACCATACTTCTATCAAAATCAATATAAAGTGAGAGCAAGGCAGCCAGGCAAGCCCAGTGCAGTCCAGGTCCTACTGCAGATTTAGAGAGAATTTTCTCTCAGACTACCACAGGTACCTTGGACTGGGCAGGCCTCTGTGGCATAAGAGAGAGTGTTTCAAACACTCCTTTCCAAGTGGAATGCCTCTCAGCCAGCTCTGGACTCCTGGCTTCTCAGACTACCCCTGAAAGCGTGTAGAATTGCAAGATCTCTCCATTTTTCCTCCTGGCTGGCCACTCAGTGGAAGGGTAAAGGAGGAAGTTCACAATGGTTCAGTTTTCAGAATAGACTCTGTTTTGGTCCCTTACACAGCTACAAGCAGATACCCAAAGAGTGACTGCCTAACGCAGAGCCCCAGCAATTCGATCTCCACACCAAAGCTACAGGAGCATTTATCCCTGAAAGAGGAAAGCTAGGCAATCCAGGTTTTTAAACTAGTGTGTAATTGACTGATGGGCCATGCTGGTTTAGGTATTGATTTTTAATTAGCTCTCACTTCAAGACACTGCCATCCAGATAGCATCCCCAGAGAATTATGAAGTTTTGCTGTTACTTCATCCATCACGGTATATCCCTGAAAGAAAAGCTCCGGGGACGGAAGATAGAACATTCTAACACGACCTAGAAATAAGCTCAGCTTTCTCTTCTTGGAGGTTGCTTGCTTCAAGAGCCGAAAAGGACACCCTCTGGAGACACGGTCTCTTGAAGGCAAGCCAAGGCTCCGGTTCCTAGCTAATGCTTGCTGGGCCTCAGCCCCTAATAACTTTCAGGTGCTACCTTGAGCGTTAGGAGGCTGTGGGTTTACTTGCTGGCCTCGCTTCTGTTTTGCGTTCACAGCCTGGCCCAACCTCTTAGGCTCTTTAGAAACCAACATCCCATGACCTAGTTGTTGAACATGAGTTTCACTGCTGGAGCAGACATGGAGCAGACAGTGAGAGCCAGCTGGGACTTGAAGGCAGCTGTTACATACTGTCATCATTATAAATTAAATTATGTTAAGTTGGAAGTAAAGACATCACGTGTAAAACACTGGAAGGGAAATAGGATGAAGACAGACTGTGTTGCCTGAATGATGGCTTCAGAACAACCAGAGGTTTTCACCATGGAAAACCTTGGTGTGGTTGCATCACCTCCGAGGAAGCGTTGGCATCAACTAGTTTATCAGCTCCCAGGATGCTCCCCACCCCTAAGCCAAAGGTTCAAGGAAAGCAGTCAGGCAGGCCAGGGACTAGGACATCCAGAAGAAGATAGTATCTCCCTGTGAGAAAGGTAAGCCCACATTACCTGCAGAAAGAACCTGCTTCCTGCATCCCTGGAAATGCACAGATGCAATCTAAACCAGCAATGCTGATATCACAGCCTGTGTGTGCTAGCACTTGGAACCCTCTTTCTGTGGTGAGCACCGCAGTAAGGGAGAACTGTGGAAGAATGTGGGTTCCTGGTTTAGTAGCTCACCCCCAGCTTTTCCGTGTATCCCACGTATAGTTTCAGTAAACAGTATACCTGGCCGTTTTAGTCTCTTGACAACCTACCCCTCTGCCCTGTGGATGCTCAGACATGTATAGCTCAACCGTTATCAGTCAATTGATATACTTTGGATATGCCTGGACATAGATCATGGGTAGGTGAGGAGAAGCTGGTAATCCCTGGGCCAGCAGACTCAGAGGCACAGTGCTCAAAACTCTGAGAACTAAGCACCTGCTCTTGCAAGGCTTTAGATACCAAAGATTTAGGTTCTAGAAACTCAGGTTGAGGTTGATCACTCTGGGCTCCAGCCAGCAGCAGTTCTGGTGCCGGTTCAATATTATAATTCTCAGTTTCCTATAGCAGGAAGTGTTGGTAAGAGCCACTGTAGTGGGATTTCATTTGTATTTAATAAATAAAATCCATCTGAAGATCAGAGAGTAAAACAGCCCCACTGGTCAGCAATATGGACCAGCCAGTGGTAACACACACTTTGAATTCCAGTAGCCACACTAGTTTGCCATAGAAACCAGGCGGTGCATGTCTTTAATCCCAGTGGTGCACACCTTTAACCCCAGCCCTGGAGAGGATTATAAACTGGAAGGAGACAGCTCTCAG
>NW_004949101.1:3656067-3668285 GCF_000317375.1 Microtus ochrogaster | reverse complement strand
TGTTCCCCCTCCTTCTGCTCCTGATTTGGCAAGTTCGTCTTTTCATACTGAGATCGAGGTAAGAGCCAGTGACTGGCTGTTTTGCTTTTCGGATCTTCAGGTTGAACCCCAATAATTCTCTTTGAGTTTTCATTAATTGCACTCTAAGCCACAACAAGTAACAGTGGATAGTGTCTTCTGATGCTGCATACCTCAGATAGACAGTAAGTGCTGGGGTCTCCTGTTTGACAGTGACATGTTTTATATGTCTGAGTGTCTGAGACCCTTGGCCCTTAAACTTTGGTGCATTCCTTAAACTCTTCCGGTGACCAGGGCATGCATCTTCACTTCTCTGGCTCTCCATACCTTCTATATGCATTCCCTTCCTATTCTCTACCCTGTCTTTCTGTTCCTCTACTTCTACTGTCCTTCATCTTTGCCATATCTACCCCTTATCATTTTGGTCCTAGCCACTTTCTCATTGCCGCTACTAGGGTGGCAGCCACTGCCACTGTGTTTGCATCTTTCACTCTGCTGTTGCTTCTGCTGCTGCCCACCAGATCAGCCTGTTCTACTAAGGATGATGATCAAAACTAGGCAAGAAAAAGCCATTCATGAGAACTCTTTTGGTTGGTCGGCCTGATGTTGGCCACCAGGCGAAGCCCTGGAGGGTTTGAAAAGTGAACCAAACAGCATGTTTACATAGTCAGAAGGGTGGCAGAGTGGCAAGGTTTTCTTTTCGACCAAGCAAAGCAGAACCTCATGCAAATAAAGGGTTACCAAACCTGCCGTCATGGCTCATGCAAATGGAAGACTTTATACGCACCAATCATAGGTCTTGTGCCGGGCATAAGAAACTGTTGATCCAATAGTTTGGGTAAATGGCTGCAGAATCCTGCAGAATTCACTGCAATTTGAATGGCAAGAAAAAAGTGCAGTGCAAGCCATTCAAATGAGTCATAGTTGGCAGAGTGCCTTCCCGAACTGTACATTAGCGCAAGCAGCTGTGCTTGCCATGTGCTTTCCTCAAGGTGTCCGTGAAATGTTCAAAGCAGCTGATGCGCTAGTATGGCAGTCTGACTGACGGTTTGGCTTAGCCTTTTGGTTAAAGTGGTGGGAACACAACCATCAGATTTTCTCAGATCTGGTGGAGCACAGAGACCTCTGGGATGCCTGGCAAGTCCTAAGACCCTGAGTGCATGCATGAATGCATTAAAGAACTCTAACTGGATAAAATACCTTTGTTGGTGTCACACAGTGGAATAGCAGACTTCCCCTCTTCCTCCTTGTGTCCCTGCTGGTGTTCAACTCCAGCTGATATCCTTGTGGTGCTGGCTTCTTCCTCACCTAGCAGTACCAGTGCAGGTGCTTCATCCTTCACAGGAGCAAGTATATGCTGGTCACCATGTAGGGAGCTTAGCCAAGGGCCTTTCAGAGGTAGGAAGTCAACAACACTGAGTTGACAATATGTGTCCCATCTATGCTGTAAGCGTAGGTATTTGAGTTGGCATACAGAGCTTTGTGAGGCTTTCCTTATTGTGTTACTGTAAGTTATCAATCTTTGTTCTTGTGGATAATTCTCATTTGTGGCTTTTAGTCTTCCAAAGGCAAGAAGTCAGAACCAGTTCACATGTTCTGTGAAAGAGAGGGAGTTGATTCTCATTCACACCACTTATGTCCAATAGAGTTGCTGGAAACACTAAATTAGTACCAAGCCTTCGTTCCTGGAGAAAAATAGAACTGGGCTCCTTGAGTTGAGGTCACCAGTTAGAGGCCTCCAGTCCTAGTGATGGGGTGAGGGCTACAGGGCTCTGAGATCTGGCAATGTGAGTGGTCCAATCCTTATCTACCTTTGGATATTTAAATTTTAAGCCAGCAAGCCAGATTGAATCACCTTTATTATTGCCATTTTCATGCAAATGAGCCCTGATTAGCTTATCCATTTAGTGAAAATGCATTTTTGCTATATTGCAGAAGGAAAATGCAACTGATGCTACTTTATTTTCAATAACAGGAAACTCTCCATTTTACAAAAAAAAAAAAAAACAAATGTTTTTATGAAAGCAGCCTTCTTGACAGACAGGCAGAAACTTGTATTGAGCACCAACTGTATCCTAGGAACTAGAACAAGCTTTGAAACTTACACAACAAATACCCTTCAAGGCTTTATGGCTTAAGATAACTTCAACTTTTTAAAGGTTGTTCTATGGGAGCGTAATTTTATTGTTAACCTTTGATGTGCTTAGCTATCGTTACAGTCATACTGCATTTCCTAAAGCAAGTAAAAAGCCTGGTGACATGAAATAGCAATTTGTACACAGGCTGGGGGAGGGGTGGTCCTGAAGGTCTCAGCTGGTCACACTCTTGTGTCCAGGGTGTACTCAGGTTTGGCTGGTCTGGAGTAGCTGGGGCCTGGTAATTGGACTACTTCCTTTGTGCATTCAGGTTGGCTAGGGCAGTTCAACTTCAGGCTACAGCGGCTGGGTCTCTGGTTTGCATCACATGTCTTAGCTTAGGCCAGTGGGCTATCTAAGCCTGTCCTTCTCCTAGTGACAGCAGAAATACAGCATGGGAAGGGGAACTAGGTGAGGTCGCCAAAGGTTACTGTCACCTCCATCTAACAGTTGAAATAAATCCCATGGGTAATGTTGAAGTCAAGGGGGCAGGAAAATGGTAGCTCTTTAGTGGAAGACATTACAAAGCCCATGGATACAACAGAGGCAAAGAGCTGAAGCTAATAAGACAATCTGCTGCGCTGTTTCTCTTAGGTCTCCTGGAAATCCAGCTGAGAGTGGCTGGAAATCACTCGAGTGTCCACTCCTTTGGTTGCTTGGCTGATCTTGTCATTCCTGCCATGACTTTCTTCTCTCTGGGTCTTGCTTCTCCCAAATGTGGGGCATGATCTGTCTGTGATGGGTGCTAGAAAGCTGGAGCTGGTACCTTCATAATGGGCTCTTATCATAAGTTCTCCAGGGGCACAACTTACATCATTCCAAGTTGCACTCTGCAAATTGCTAAGTTCCAGAAGTGAATATTAATGGAAATGCATTAGGCACGAGGTTGTCTTGAAGTTGAACACTTGTTTCCCAAACCACCCCGAGAAACTGTTTGCACGAAGCTGATTTTGTTCATTCTTTTGGTAGGAGGACATTCTAGTAATAGGATCAGACAGGCTACATTATTTCCTTTAATGCCTTGCTGGAGAGAGATTGATTTTTCTTGATGTAGAGTACTGATGCATCTCTTCCATTAAACAAATTAAACTGCTTAGGTCAGGAAGGCTACAAGGAGGAGCAGTGGTGTGTTGATAAATGTTTAACAACCAGCTCTCTGCAAGAAAATGCCTCCGTTTGTAGGCTTTGCCAATTCCCATGGCATAGATCTGTTCACCGTGGCTGATGCAAGGCTGCCAGCCTTCGGATGGCTCTGGCTGGAGACTGGGATCTGTCTGAGTCGGCTCCACCCTCACTGCCTCTGATGCTGTTATGATGAGATGGGAAAAGAGTGGACTCGATTGCTGGCCAGTCAAGGGGTGAAACAGATGCTATAGGACTCTATGGAGACTTTCTTGAAGATGTGTTTACCAGTGGACAACCATTTAAACTATCTCACCTCGACGACGGTGAGTTTTAGTTGGCTCTCGATCACTGTGATAAACACCATGGTCAAAAGTAATTTGGGTGAGGAAAGAATCCATTGCTCTTTCACGTCACTGTACACAGTGGAGGGAAGTCATGGTGGAATCTCAAAGCAGGAGCCTAGGGGCAGAAGCTATCACAGAGGCCATGGAGGAACCCTGCTCACTAGCTTGCTCCTTCTCACTTGCTTAGCCTACTTAGATAACCCAGGACTACCTGCCCAATGGTGGTGTGACACACAGTGATCTGGATCTTTCCATATCAAAAATTATCAATCAAGAAAATACTCCACAGGCCAGTATGAAGAGGGCAGTTTCTTAATTTAGGTTCCTTAATCTTAGCTCGTGTCAAGTTGACAAAACACTAGCCAACAGTGAAAGAGCAGGTCTTCATTTATTCATACCACGCTTTGAAAGCAGCAACATCAGAGAGGTGGAGGCGGAAGGGCATGCATTGTTTTTGCAATGCACCAACAATAAGAGATATTGTAATAGGTGTCAGCTAGGACCAGGTAGCTGAAACTGAAGGTGCAGTGCCTTTAGATTCAGATAGGTGGGCAAGCTGAGCCAAATCAGCACTTCTCAAATGTGTGATTATTCAGAAACATTTGGTGAGCATCTTAGATTATAACCTAAAATGAACAAGCCCTTGCCTGAAACTCAGTGTTCACATCTGTACAACAGGGTTGCAGATGCCTGTGTGACACAAAAGTTTTGAGCAAGCAAGTGACAGCTCCATTTAGCAATGTAAACGTGAACCTCTTCGAACACTGTGTGGATGCTGAGAGCTCATGGCTCTGTTCTGTAAGTGCCACTCTACAGCGTGCAAGTTAGCCGGGCAAACTTTGTAATCAGACAGGCAAGGTTGGAAAATCCCGGATGTGGGGCAGTTGCTATTTCTGAGCCTTCATTTTTCATACAAAGCATCCACACACAGCCCCTCTAAGAACAATGGTGTATGGCAAGGCCTACAGCACAGTTGATACTGCAGCGGTCTCACTCCATGTAATTCATACCTCCATATACCAGGGTAAGGCTTGGACAGAATCAAAACTATAGTGCTTTTTTGTTTTGTTTTTGTTTCTTTAACCACACATCATAATCCATTCTCATCCACCCACTAGATAAGAATATTTGTATTGAAAAGACTGGACCAAATTTTGCTGATGTAGGCGAAACTGCTCTCTCGTTCCCTGCTGCCTGGACCTAAATAATCACACAGAGACTATATTAATTACAACACTGTTTGGCTGATGGCTTAGGCATATTTCTAGCTAGCTCTAACATCTTAAATTAACCCACTTCTGTTAATCTATGTATCACCATGAGCCTGTGGTCTACCGGTAAGTTTTCAGTGTCTTTCTCCTTTGGCAGCTACATGGCGTCTCCTTGACTCTGCCTACTCTCTCTCTCTATCTCTGTTTGGATTTCCTGCCTGGCTTTGTTCTGCCCTGCTGTAGGTCAGATCAGCTTCTTTATTAACCAATGGTAATAAAGCATATTCACAGCACACAAAGGGGAATCACACATCATGTTGAAATGTACTTAGCAAGATGTTGGGATGTTAAAGGCAACACTGTTCTCAGCAGCAGCAGAAGCAGAGGTGTGTACGTACATTTGTGTGTGTGTGTATGTGTGTGTGTTGTGTTATGCTTCACTGTGCCATGTACTAGAAAAGGTTATTTCAAACTCTGTTGAGCAGGGCCATAGAACGTGGCTGGTGGTTCACTATGTTGCTCTCAAAGGCTCACACATTCAGATCTGGGAGATTTTCTTTGTCCTTGTGTGAAAGAGCTGGGCTGACTCAGCACTTTTAATTTTAATTGGCCTTCCACAGCAGGGCAAATATGCCTCAACCATTTGAGTGTGTGACAGAGCTCTCTACACAGCTTTCACGAGTGTGATAGGTGTTCAGCCCCCTGCCTGCCATTGATCAGCTCATACAGTGTCAACTGCCACATCCCGAATTTGCATCTCATTTTCAGGTTCATTATTTTAGGGAGATGATTCTGTTAGAAGTTTTAAGGCACAATCTGCAACCCCGGGGTGTTGAGAAACCTGAACAGGGAATCCCAGGTATTTTAACTCAGAAATAATAAAGCTTTAGGTGCTAAAAATACTCCACAGTGTAAACACTTGGGATTTTAATTGGCCTTGCAACATGTCACAAATATATCACAGCTGTTTTAATCTGCTGCGGGGCACCATGCATAACCTCTGAGCATCCTGGGAATTGGGGAACTTGAGTTTTGGTTATGACAGTGATCCACTCATTGCCCAGAAGTCCATGAGAAAGGCAATTTAGATCTCTGCATTTGGTTAAAATAAATGTCTTTCAAGAGTCCATTGACAATATCTTAAGTTTTAGGTTTTAAAATTAAATAAGTACAAGATATTTTTCACAATAAGAACGACAAATGGATGAGACCCTACTGTTACTACTTAGCTTAAGAATTAGAGTTTGTGGATCTTTCAGAAGCCCTGTGGATCCTATTCTGATACAGATTCCTTCCATTCCTGCAGAAGGATAGCCACTACCTTGAACTTTGTGCTTATAGCTACCCTGCTATCCCTAAACTGGATATTTTAAAACACATTGCCTTTGTAATGCTTGGCCTGACCTACCCAGATTTTCCTCATGTTTGGCCACTCCTCTTTTGTGTATTCCTCACCTTCTTGCTGGAATTTTTCTTTTTGTCTAATGTATGTCCTTTGGTATTTTTTTCTTCTTGAATCTAATTATTTTTATTTTATGTCTATGGGTATTTTGCCTGTATGTAAGTCTGTATAGCAGCTTCACAGTTCAGTGTCTGCAAAGACCAGGAGATGGGGTTGGATCCCCTGAAACTGGAGTTACAGACAATTACAAGTTTCCATATGGGTGCTGAGAGGCAAACTCCAGTCTTCTGCATAAGTAGCCAGTGCTTTTAGCCACAGAGGTATTTCCAGCCTCATAGCCTTTAGATTTTTATTTAGTAAATCTTTATCCATGTGTCTGCAACTATGTTTATTCTGTATTCTTGAAGTAAGTTTTACTGTATTTATACTCCGAGGCTATCTTTTCCTTAGCATGTTGAAAATGTTTTGGTCCTATTTATATTACACACTTGCTGATGGAACCTGAAATACTAGCTAAGGATCTTTGTGGCTCTCTTGGGCATATACCCAAAAGATACACGCTCATACCACAAGGACATTTGCTCAATCATGTTCATAGCAACACTATTCCTAATAGCCAGAACCTGGACACAACCTAGGTGCCCCTCAACTAAAGAATGGATAAAGAAAATGTGGCACATTTACACAGTGGTTTTTAAAAAAATGACATCTTAAAATTTACAAGCAAATGGATGGAATTAGAAAAGACCATCCTGAGTGAGGTAACCCAGACCCAGAAAGACAAACACGGTATGTATTCACTCATATGTGGATATTAGACATAAAACAAAGGATAACCAGGCTACAGTCTACAACCCCAGAGAAGCTAGGTAAAAAGGAGGACCCTAAGAGGGGCATACATGGAAGGCCCCAGGGAGGGGAAATAATTAAGTTCTCCTGGGTAAACTGGGCAGGGAGTTGGCAAGAGGGAATGGGGGATGGAAACATGAGGGATTGAGATGGCTGAGCTGGGGGAGGGGCTGGGAGGGGGAGCAATGAAAAAGATATCTTGATAGAGGGAGCCATTATGGGGTGTAGAGGGAACCTGGTGCTAAGGAAATTCCCAGGAATCCACAGGAATGACCCCAGCTAAGACTCCTAGCCGTAGAGGAGAGAGCGTACTGTGCTGACCTTCCCCTATAATAATCAGATTAGTGACTACCCTATTTGTCATCCTAGAACCTACATTCAGTAACTGATGGAAGCAGGAGTGATCCCCAGCCCAGCATGGGGTTGAGCTCCTGAAGTTCAGTTGAAGAGAGGGAGAATGGATCATGTGAGCAGGGGGAGTGGTCAAAATCATAATGGGGAAAATTACGGAGACAGTTGACCCGAGCTAGTGGGAGCTCATGGTCTCTGGACTGACAGCTGGGGAACCTTCATGGGACTGAACTAGGTCTTCTGAATGTGAGCAACAGTTATGTGGTTCGATCGGTTGGGGGGCCTCTGGAAATAGCACCAGGACTTATCTCAGGTGCATGACGTGGCATTTTGGAACCCATTCCCTCTGGAGGGGTGCCTTGCTCAGCCTTGATATCTTGGGGGGGAGGGCGCTTGGTCCTGCCTCAATTTGGTAGGCCAGACTTCCTTGACTCTCCATGGGAGGCCTTATCCCTTCTGAGGAGTGGATGGGAGGGGGAGGCGGAGGAAGTGGGCGGAACAGAGGAAGGGGAGGGAGGGGGAACTAGGTTTGGTATGTAAACTTTTAAAAAATTAAAGAAAAGAATCTTTGTGAATAACTCTCTCAGTTTAATTTTAGACTGTGTCCTTGATGTTTGCCTAACTTTATCGTGTACACAACTTTCTTCCAATGATTCTGCTTGAACTTTTTTTCTTGCTTGGTTTTCCACATGGCTCCATCCTTGTTCCCTAACATGGCTGAGGCTGTGTCAAGGTGAGTGGATAACTCCATGTTGAACACAGAATTTAAAAAGAGGATCTAAAATATTCAGTAATTGAGGCAAATCACATTTTAATGTGGCAATTCTAGAAAAAAAAATCCTCCAATTCTGGAAGCAGGATTGTCTGCCCATGCAGGGTACATCTCTCAAATTCACACACACACACACACACACACACACACACACACACACACACACAGAGTTATATATGTGTGTTACATATGTGTATTTGTATTTGTATTATATTTATGTGTGTGTATAACAATAATTGCTAAAGAAAAAGAGGGTATGAATTTGAGAGGAATCATGGCATGAGGAGACATAAGGGCAGATGGAAGGAGGAAAAGGAGGAGGAATAAGTGTATATGAAATTCTCAAAACAGATTAAATCATTAAAAAATTATATTTTGTAATTGGCTTAAAACTAGTGAATTTTCACAAACTTTCCCTATACATCCTTAGCTTGCAAACCCCTTCTCTCTGCCAAACTCACTTAAATCTTTATTTTTTAGTATTACCTACCTCTTTTTTGTATTATATCTGCTATTATCCCTTTCAATTATTTTCTTTTTTTCTTTTCTTTTTATTTATTTATTTGTTTAATTGTTTAAAAAAGAAAACAAACTATCTTTTTTCATTATACATACCAATTCAAGTTCCCACTCTCTCCCCTCCTCCCATTCCCTTCACATACCCCCCCGCACCCCACTCCCATCCACTCTTCTGAGAGACTAAGGCACATTGCTTTGGGGAAGGTCCAAGGTCCTCCCTACTACATCTAGGCTGAGCAAAGTATCCATTCAAAGAGAATAGGATCCCAAAAAGCCAGTACAAGAAGTAGGGATAAATTCTGGTGCCACTGCCAGTGGCCCCTCAGTCTCTCCCAGCCATGCAACTGTCAACCACATTCAGAAGGACTAGTTTGGTCCTATGCTTGTTCCTTCTCAGTCCAGCTGGTGTTGGTGAGCTCTGATTAGCTCAGGTAGACTGTTTCAGTGGATATCCCCATCATGGTCTTGACCTCTTTGCTCATATTCTCCTTCTTTCCACTCTTCAGCTGGACTTTTGGAGCTCAGTCCAGTGCTCCCATACAGGTCTCTGTCTCCATCCGTTGCTGGATGAATGTTGGAAAACAGTACTGTGGTTTCTCAGAAAATTAGGAATCAACTTACCTCAGGATCCAGCAATACTACTCTTGGGCATATACCCAACGATGTTCAATCATACTACAAAGGCATTTGCTCGACTATGTTTATAGCAGCTATTTGTAATAGTCAGAATCTGGAAACAACCTAGATGCTCCTCAACTGAAGAATGGATAAAGAAAATGTGGCCCATCTACACATTAGAGTACTACTTAGTGATAAAAAACAATAACATCTTGAATCTTGTGTGCAAATGGATGTAACTAGAAAACACCTTCCTGAATGAGATAACCCAGACCCAAAAAGATGATTATGGTATGTATTCACTCATAAGTGGATACTAGTCATAAACAAAGGATATTGAGCCTATAGTTCATGATCCTAGAGAAGTTCAATGATTCTCTTAGATTGGGCTGCAAGGTAATAGGTTTTCATACTTTTTGCTCATCTACTCCATAATTTGTTTAATCCTCCACTCTCCATCATTTTCTACATCTCCCTGACTCTCTTGCTAAAGCTTCCTCACCCTCAGTATTCCCCTTCTTGACTTGTTTAATCTGTATTCTACTTTCCTGCATGGTATCCTGCCTACCAGGTGTACTCCAAGCCAAACTCACAAAGATTTAAAGCTAGGATCCACATAAGAGAAAGACCATGTGGCATTTGTTTTTTGACCAAGAACCCCAATAGCCTCCAAAACAAAACAGGCTATTACCATAGCTCTTAGCTGCCCATCATAACTAGATGGCAAACCCCTATTTCTGAAAACATCACACACTTTTGTTGAAAGACATAGAAACATCAATCTTGAAGTGACCTGGAAACTTCCTTCCTACTGGCTAGCACTCATAGTAACAAATGCTGTGCAGGTCATTGGGGAGAAAAGGCATCTATGGTCTTATACTGACCTGGGTCCTCTATACTACAGTATGGAAGGAACTTCAATTGCAAAATGTGCCCATTGGTATAACACAGGCATGACTGTTATGTGGGTAATCAGTTGCTTTTTTTTTTTTTATTAAATCTGAGTCCTGCTCTGTAGGAAGCAATCATTCCCCAGTTGCTGTAAACCTTGCCAAACAACTAGGGGACACTTACTGCTGTTAATTTTTCAAATGGTCATGTTGCCAAACTGCTTTCTAAATATTTATGATTATACTCATAAATCTGTTCTACTCTCAACTTTTTCAGAGAAGCTTCTTTTTACAGTAGGTAGTGTTAATGCAGAAACTCATAATTGGTCGAAATGATGACAATAAGATATTGTCGGTGTTGTATAATGTGCCCACTGTAATGAACTGGCTCCCTTTTTGATTGACTGTTAAGTAAGTATGTGATAAATGGGCCTAGCGTTTAATGCCAGTTCTCTGGTTCTTGGTCTTGTCAAGGGACATAACACCAAAAAGCTGGGCCAGGTTTTATAGCTCAGATGCTTAAATATGGAGAAAGATGCTGAAATGGAACAAAGATGGTTAGATTGTCACACTTTGGTGTAATGATGAGTTGAGTAGGCCTGTTTTTCGTCCTGCCTGGCTTCTGCATGGCTAGCTTTACACCTGAAATAACAACACACAAATTGTATTCATTTAAACACTGCCTGGCCTGTTAGTTCTAGCCTCTTATTGGCTAACTCTCACATCTTGATTAACTCATTTCTAATAATCTGTGTAGCACCACAAGGTGGTGGCTTACTGGGAAAGATTCAGCATGTCTGACCTGGCAGCTGGTTCCATGACATCTACCTGACTCTGCTTTCTTCCTCCCAGAATTCTGTTCTGTCTACTCCACCCACCTAAGGGCTAGCCTATCAAGAGACCAAGGCAGTTTCTTTATTATCCAATGAAAGTAACACATAGACAGATGACCCTTCTACAGCACTTTGGTGTTAACAAAGGATATACAGTAAGAGTTAAAGGAACAGTTCTAGACTAGCACTATTGTAGGATAATGTTTTTATATGCTGTAAAGATTTGTCACTAATATTGTTTTAATAAAATGCTGATTGGCCAGGCAGGGAAGTATAGCCAAAGTGACCAGACTAGGAGAATTCAGGGAAGAGGAAAGGCAGAGAGAGACACAGTTGCCAGCCAGCTGAAGATGAAGCAAGCTGAGAATGCCTTACTGAGAAAAGATACCAAGCCACGTGGCTAAACATAGATAAGAATTATGGGTTAATTTAAGTTGTAAGAGCTAGTTAGTAATAAGCCTGAACAATAGGGCAAACAGTTTATAATTAATATAAGCCTCTGTGTGGGACGGAACAACTGTGGGACCAGGTGAGACAGAAACTTCTGTCTACATAACTGAGCCACATCCTTATCCCTAAAGGCATTTTCCCATCCGAGTACTAACCAGCCCTACCTGACCTGGCTTGACTAATGGACATATTTCAGGTGCTATAGCTATAGACCCAAATGACATTTTAAGAGAAAATTAAAAAATTTGAGATGATCTGCCTACTATACCATCTTCTTTTCTGCAGGTTCTGTTATTTTATTTGACTGTCAAATGTCTGGTGTAGCTGGAGTTCCCTGGAGGCAGATCTTGAGATAGTTGCCAGGTTGCATCTTCTTCAGCTTCCCTCCTTGATGAGAAGCAAAGACAGCCTTGAAAACTGCCTGATTGGAAATGTGATCCCATAGGCTCATGTTCCCACAGAATCTCCTGTGTGGCCTGAAAATAGTCTCCATCTATGTATATGCACGTGTGATACCTTTAACCATACATAGTATGTGTGGTATGGAATTCATGTGCAGTGTGTGTGTGTGTGTGTGTGTGTGTGTGTGTGTGTGTGTGTGTGTGGCAGTGAGGAAGGGAGGAAGGCAACTTCGGACAGATATTCCTGAGACCTTCCATTTTAAGTCTTCAGGGATGGTGAGACAAAATTAAACTGTTAGG
>NW_004949101.1:3647708-3655332 GCF_000317375.1 Microtus ochrogaster | reverse complement strand
CACACACACACACACACACACACACACACACTAAATAAGTGCAGCAAAAATTTTAAAAATTGACAAGGCAACTGCAGTGGAAAATGAGAGTGTAGTTACTATGCAGAAGAGATGTCAGACAATGATTAAACGTTTGCCACTGGAGACAGAGCAATTTTAGATAAACTATTATGAGTTCTGGTCAAGTTTACCCATCCTCTTGCTTCAAAGGCTCAAGTTAATATATCTTCCAGACAAGTCCCACAGTCTAGGTTTTATATGGTTGGTTTAAAGCAAAGAAACAGCAGCCATGGCCAAGAATAGCTTTAGAGAACTTCTACACTGCTATCCTTTGGAAAGTCAACCATATCCCCTAAGAATGGGATTGCAAGCCTAAACCATCACTGTGTGCTCCAGGAGGCAGCTACGGTTCATCTTCCGCCCTCTTCCTTTGTCCTTTGGGCAAGCTGATAAGACACGAGTGTTCTCCCTAATTCTCTGTCATTAGTCTGCACTCCTCTTACAACGTTTAGGGTTGCATTTCCTCAATATAATGTTACATTGAAAAGGTCTCCAAATGCTGTGGATACGAGGCTCATTTAACTATTTTGATTCATAGAAAATCAAAACATCCCTCAACACCCAGTGGCTACCATGCCAGACAGCAGGGCTAGAGAATGTTTCTTTATCATGTGACGTTCTAAGGGACAGTACAACTTTCCACTACACACAATACTTTTGCCATTGTCAGAGACTAGAAAGAAGTTCTTGAAGTTCTGGCTTCGGGCTCTTACTAATCCTCTTCTAATAAATCTATATTTTTATGGATTGTGAGCTTTCTTACTTGGCTAGTGTACCTTTAATTCCCTTTGGCTCTATAACTCAATGGTCCCCTGAAGCTTCATTGTGGCTTTGGCACTTTCATTGCTTTAGCAAGAGTCATAATGTTAGCATCCCTGTTTCCATTTTGTCATAGAATACACCCTACAGCCAGCGCTGATGTGTTGGATGAATCTTCATGGCCTGGTGTTTGGTTTTATATAAATGACCATAGTAAGCCTTGCCAGTTGGCTGTGGATGCCCAGGGCTGGCAATAGGTACCAAGCAGGTGCAGTTTTTAACCGGGGTTGGACATGCAATGAGTGTGGAAGGAGAGCCAGGGCCTGGATTTGCTGATAGAAATAGCTGAGTCCAGACCTGGTTTTTCTGAGTCACTTGACTGCTTTTATCATATGAGCAGATCAGAAGACAGGGCAGAGACCTCTGAAAATGACTTGTGGTGATTTTGGGGGAAAAAAAAAGAGTTTCTTAATTTTTTGCCACTGCTTCTACTAGGAGATATTGGCCCATCTCTTCTTGGATCTCACGGGTTCCCATGTTTTTATTGCTATATAATAAGTTTCCATCAACTTAGCCTTGTAAAACCATACTTGTTTCTTCATTCTGTCGGTCAGAAGCCCAGCACTGCCCCCTGCGTTCTCTGAGTGCATCATAAGGTTAAACCTGACACTGGCCAGCAAGGCTTCTTGTCTGGAGACTGCTCTCAAGATCCTTCAGACTTGGCAGAATTCAGTTCTTTGTGACTGTAGGACAGAGTCCCTGTTTCCTCATAGGCTGAACTAGGGGCTCCCCCTGCTACTAGAGGCTACCTACACACCTTTCCGTGAGACTCCTGCCACCTTTAAGAAGCAGGGGTACACTGGACCCCCTCATTCTTCATATTTCCAAATTCTCCCTCTTCTTCCATCAGCTGGAACATTATATTATACCCATTTGGGAAATACTGCCATCTTAAAATCAACTATGGTGGAAAACAGAGCGGAAGCACACTCCTGGCTTTGATTAAGGTAGGAAAACGGGATGTCATCTGAGAAGCTTTACCACAGTTTGTCAGTTTGACTGACAGAATCTGGCAGGAGTGAACCAGTGTGGTTTCTAAACCTACATCATAACAGATGCTCCATCTTTTTCTGAGTTCACTATAATGTGTATCTGTGGCCTGTCATACATGGAGTCAACTGTTCCACGAAGCAAGGAAGCAATCCACATACATACGACGTCCTGACCGCCCTCAGTTGTGACTCGGCTCAGATTAGGTTCCAGGCCCAGGAGTGACCTCTCTTAGATAAATCTGTCCCCCACCCAGAGACATTCCCACTTGAGGTCCTAGACAGGAGAGGAGAAGGAGGAAATTCCTGCTGTACTCTCCCCTAGTCAGCCTGATACGTCAGTAGAGGACCATGATAATATGATTGTTTCCGTCTCTACACTAGGCTGTTTGTTATGTGGCAATAATAAACAGGGCAAGTGAATGGAGAATGTAATCACCGTTTTCTCACTACCTCTTTATGGAATGAAAAGTTGGTGCAGAGAGTGCCGTGTTAGCTGCTCTCACCAATGCAGCAGAAATAACTGGAGGAAGAATGTCCTCTTTCTGCTCATGCGTTGAGAGGGTTCAGTCTGTCATCTCTTGGCTCTGCGTTTCTACGTTAGTGTTGAGGAAGAACATTTCTGTACCAGGTGTATGTGCCAGAGGTCATTGACTTTATAGAAGGCAGGGGGTAGAGCCAAACCATAGCAGAGAGAAGGCAGGGCAAGATACATCTCCAAAGGCATGCCCTACATGACTGATTTCCTCTAAGTAGGGTCCCACTCTCCACGGCCCACTACCTCCTAACAGTCAAGCTTGAATCCATCATTATGCTAAGTGATGAGCCCTTCATTAAACCAGAGCCCTTGTAATCTAATTATCGCTGGGAATGCCCTCACAGATCCAAAGAGATATGATTGCTAGTAGTCTGAGAATTTCTCAATTCAGTGAAGACAACCAAGATTATTCTTCACAGGTGTGATAGGACTTTTAATCATATGCCTTATTTAAGAGCATTTATCATTTATAGCTAGCTGCTAGACGCTAGGCAGGTGATGGGTACATGGTGCTACATGAAACCCCATCTCCTATGGAGGTTAGAGACCAGCGAAGGGACCATCCAAACATGCAAATATTCAAGATAACTGTAGATAACAGGAACTCGAGTCTGGAAGCCAGAAGGGCTGGAGATGTGGCTCAGTGACAGAGTGTCTGCCTCACAGGCACAAGACCACGAGTTCGATCCCAGTACTAAAAACTAAGACAAGACAAAACAATCAAAATTGAACATGGGTGTGTCTGAGGCCTGTGCCGTAGAGAAATGACTGTGTTTAACAGGGCGGCAAGCCAAGGGCCTTAGAAAGAGGCAGCAGCTGAAGCCTGAGCTACACTCGGGGTCACTGCTGGACACATTTTAAAAATGTGGATTTGTCTGTGGGATTGCTTTATTCAGAAACAAATTCTATATTTGCTTATGTGGATCTCACCTGCAAAAGCACATGGTAAACATGGAAGATGGCATGCAGAGAACTAGGTCCTTAGACATACACAAAAGGCCTTCAAAACCTAGCCATCATCTCCCAGGAGGTGTGAGAGGCATACATGCCCATCCGGGTCTGAGAGCAGAACAAGGCAAATCCCAGGCATGGCAGTTTGCCAGACTCAGCTCTCAATGTGTCTCTACGAGCAAACTTCAGGCTATTTTCAGACTCGACACGTGACTTGTCATGTGTATTTCTTCCCTGACTAAAATTCTGCTACCATTTTTAAAACTAAATTTATTTCTGGTTATTTTGTGATTTTGAGATTATAATTATATTATTTCCTCCTTTCTTTCCTTCCTCGAAAACCTTCCTGTATATCCTCCTTATCTTTCCCAAATTTATGACTTCTTCTTTCATTAATTGTTGTCACATACACTTAATGTACACATATACACATGTGCACATACACATAATTTCCATCTTATACAGTCAAGTGTGGCTTCTAAAGATATATAAATACATATATGAATATATACATATATAAAGGTATATACACATATATAAAGACACACATATATATACATATAAAGACTATCTATCTATCTATCTATCTATCTATCTATCTATCTATCTATCTATCTATCTATCTATCTATCTATATGTTGTACTCAAAGTCCTGCCTCAGCCTCCTCAATTCTGTGAAGACAGGTTTGTACCACCATACTTGGCTTCTCTGCCATTTTTTTTTTTTTTTTGCCTTTTAACTTACTACAAGGGTGTCCTTGATAGTGTTGGTGCTTTTAAATGCTGTTCCCCTACTGAAACTTTTGTTGAAGCCCCATGGATTTTTCTTTGCAAGATTCTGCACAGCAGGGCAGTTTTTAGGAACAAGTAGGCCATGCTATAGAAGAAGTGACTTTAAGATCCTGGGAGATCTTAGAGCCATAGGTACACTGTCTTAGAGGAAGAAACAAGCCTATTGTCCCTATTGTCTGAGGAATAGTGCCTCCTGGACATAGGGAAAAGGACAGAAAAGAGATGAGGAGAGCCACAGCCCTGAGGGCTGGACCATAGGAGCCTTAGAGTTTGATAGAACTCAGCGGCAGAACTGACTGGCACCTCATGCATTAATAGAACTGACTGGCACCTCATGCATTAATAGAACTGACTGGCACCTCATGCATTAATAGAACTGACTGGCACCTCATGCATTAATATAGAAGCCACTGGAGAGGAGAGAGAGAAGGGAGAGAGAGCATGACCAGCGTTGTTCTCACTGTGCTGCCTGCTCTGGGCGAGTGACCGCAGGTCCTCCCGGGAACAAGGAGAATATGGAACTGGGTTTCTTCAACAATTTTAATTCACTCTCTTTTGTATTACCTCAGATCCCAGTAGAGTGCTCAGGGGTTGATTAGGGATGTCTCAGTGGGGTGGATTAGGGATGTCTCAGTGGGGTTGATTAGGAATGTCTCGGGGTTAACCCTGAGAACTTCTCACCCTCTCACGTCTACCTCCACCCCGAGGGAAGAGGATTGTGTGTGTTCTGCTGTGCTGAAATGTTGTATGACATTAGGTTGATCATGGCAAAGCTGAATGAGAAACCATGTCTAATTTTTGATTGATTGCTTGGCAATGGATGAAGGCATACATTTTCAATTTCTGAGGGAGTGATGCTTACATTTCTAGATACTTAATGATGCCCACATTGAAGGGATTTAAAGAAATCATCTCTTTTCCCCTAACAATGCCTGCTCTGAGCCTTACAAACTCACTTGCCTGCGTGTTGGGAATTTTCCATTGTGGCATTGTTGTCCCTCAGAAAATTCTGAGGCCTTGGCTTGCTAGTCTTTCGAGGACAAAGTGGAGCTTCCCTCTTTGATCTCCTTTGGTCCCTCAGCAACTCTGGGACATCTTCTCTTGGTGCTGGGGTGAAGTTTTAGCAGTGCTGTCAGGGAAGCAGTGGGGGAACTTCACTTGGCTCATGGATGGTCAAAGGGAAGCAACACTGCTCTGTTCAGGGGGTGGGGAAACTGAGGCAAGTGGGGAAGAAGTGAGTGATAGCAGCAGAGCTTCAGACATTCTAATATGTTCAGGCATTGTGCCTCACTTCTCGAGCTGTTTTCAACCATAAGGAGAGCAGCTCCACACAGGCCTTAGCCATGAACCCTGGGAGACTGTTGGCATACTGTCGTCAAATTGACGGTGTACTGATGATATATTCTTGGTATAATGGTGGCATACTGATGTTGTATTGATGGTATACTGTTGGTATAATGATGGTGTATTGTTGGTATACTAATGGCATACTGATTGTGTATTGATGGTATATTGTTGGTATACTGATGGTGTATTGATGGTATATGGTTGATATACTGATGGTGTATTGTTGGTATACTGATGGAATACTGTTGACATACTGTCAGGATACTGATGGACTGCTCCTTAAGACTTTCACGTTCTCATTTTCTGTGACTGCTATTTAGGGGTTATATGGCAAAATGGAAATCCCCCTTAGTCTTCTTAGAGTTTTCTTTCCCCAACCATCACTATTTCTTTCTCTTGGGATAGAAATGGGGTACAGGAACTCAGAGGAATCTTCTCTCAGACATGCCAAGCTTGATCCAACATCTCACCGCTATCATTCAACTTCCAGGCATCTTCTAAGATCTGGATACATTTTACCGAATCTTTAGCAACATTGGATATTCTACATGTTTGGTTTGGATGTGCTGGATATTCTACATGTTTGGTTTGGATGTGCTGGATATTCTACATGTTTGGTTTGGATGTGAAATGTCGTCCACAAGCTCATGTATTTGAGCATGTATTTGTCAGCTAGCGGTGCTGGATGGGGAGGGTGTGAAACCATTGGGAGGTACAGACTAGCTGGAGGATGTGGATCTCTGGATCCACCAAGATGATGGAGGAAGGTCATTGGTTAAGTAATAAAGAAACTGCTTGGCCTCATAGGTTAAAACATAGGTGGGAGGAGTAAACAGAACAGAATGCTGGGAGAAAGAACCTGAGTCAGTGAGTCGCCATGATTCTCCCACTCCAGGCAGATGCAGGTTAAGATCATTCCTGGTAAGCCAGCTTGTGGGCTACACAGATTATTAGAAATGGGCTAGTCCAGGTGCGAGAGTTAGCCGAGAAAAGGCTGGAACTAATGGGCCAAGCGGTGTTTAAAAGAATACAGTTTCCGTGTAATTATTTCGGGACATAAGCTAGAGCTAGCCATGTGGGCGGCCGGGTGCCAGGAATGTAGTCCGCCGCGCCTATTACAACATCAAGATGTGAGTGAAGAGCTTCATGTTCATGTTCTTACAGATAATCTGTGAGATATTCACCTTCTCCACCACATACCTTCCCCACCATATACTTTTCCCACTGTAATAGACTCAAACTCTAAGTCAAAACGAATCCACCTTCCTTAGACTGCTTCTATTGAATGTTTTGTCACAGTGAAGAGAAAAGCAATTAATCACCCTGTCACTATATTTTCATAGCCTTTACGTTTATTTATAAAGAGAAATAGATTCTCACTATCATGTGAGTGCATATAAAAAATGAAGTGAGGAGGGTAGAATAAGAGAAATGTGTTTAAGAATAAAAAAGGACTCAAAAGGGCTGAAGAGCTAGGCTTCTAAGAATGGGGCTGGTACAACTTGTGTATCCAACTAGCTCTCTGGTTCTCTCTGTGCTCTCTTCATCCTCCTCATCTTCATCCTCCTCTTTCCTCTTCCTCACGTCTCCTCCCCCTTTTCTTCTCCTTCTTCCTTGTTATTTCTATTCAGTAATTATTTTCCAAGTAGCATTCTCCAGGGTTTACTTGCTCATAATTCTATATGTAAAGTGGTCCCAGTGGGGAGACACCCTCTTCAACTCACAATACCCATTGGCCCATGCAACTGATCAAATACTTGCTTCTTAGTCCTGAGGCAAGAAAGTTTTTTTGAAAAAGGTTTTATGAAACAGTTACAAAACCCTTAAGTTGGTATCCACCAAGGATCAATCAATCGAAACACAAAATATTGATAAAGTGTAATGCCCATCCTTCTTTGGTCCGTGAAAAATTTGTTAAGGGTGGAGAAAAAAATTGGTCTTTTAAATACAACTTATGTTCAGCTCTACAGAGCTTCAATTTAATTGTTCTATGTCTGGATCTCCTCTCCAGTTTGAGATGGGTCCTTGTCAGTCCATCTGTTAAATAGTTCTGTTTGACTTGCCTTCTCCAACAATGTCTCATTGAGGAGATCAAAGGGATCAATGTCTATGATGTTGCCTTAAATAT
>NW_004949101.1:3631660-3647300 GCF_000317375.1 Microtus ochrogaster | reverse complement strand
AGAGAGAGAGAGAGAGAGAGAGAGAGAGAGAGAGAGAGAGAGAGAGAGAGACTTCATATTTGGGAAGGTGCTCACTAAAATATCACCAACAGTACAATATAGATGCTAAGATTACCATTATTTTGTCTGTGTAGTATGCATGTGTAGTCTTTCATGTGGATATATGAGTGCACACGTGCATGTGGAAAACAGATAGCTGTAGGGTGTCTTTCTGGATCACTGTCCATTTTATTTACTGAATCAGGTCTCTCAACGAACCCAGAGTTATAGCTATCCAGCTTGCTGGGGTCACCTGTATTCAGCTCCCAAAAGCTGGGATTACAGACTGGCTGCCACACCTGCCCAGCTTTTGCATGGTTTCTAGAGATCCTGACTTATAGGGCAAATATTTTATCCACTGATCTGCCACCCCAACTTCAGGTAATAAGATTATGGATGACAAAAATTTTATTCTGTTTGCTGAGCTTTAATTCTTTTTTAATGTAGAAGCTTTAATTTGTATTTAGTTCAACATATTTTCTTTGTTTATTGGTTTTATTGAGCTATTTATTTGGAGTCAGAGGCAGGAGGATCACGAGTTTGAGCTTTAATTCTTATATTTTCAACAATAAGCATCAGATATAAGACTGAAATTTCTTCAAGAATAAGCGACAGTTTTCAAAGAGTCTGCCACAATAAGTATGTACAAGAGGCCCAGGAAATAATTGTGGGTTCCCTTAAATCCCATGTGGAGTGTTTTAGGTAAGTTCACAGGTGCCTGTGTCTGTGAGCATGAGTGAAGGGATTGCATTGCACTGAATGGCGTTCTTGTGTCCAACCCTGTGGTAGGTAGTAGCAGTTTATTTGAGAAGCGGTTTCAGAAAAGGGAAAAGGGAAATAAGACAGAAGAGAAGGACGCCAACAATATGTTTGCTGTTTACCATATTTTGGGGCAACTGAGACTTCCCCCAAGGGGTATCCAGAGTGTGGGAGCTGGGGTATTTGTCGGTTTCCTTCTACTGTTGGCTGAAGGCTGTTCCAAAGGGGTGTTGACTCCAGAGTCCTTCCAGTCTCCATGAGCTCAGGCATAGCAGTTCTGGAGACCAGACATGGCCTTTGTCTTGGCAAAGACCCACAGCAATTGCAGTGGGAAAGCACTGAGTGAACGATATACATAGGACTTATGAATTTTGAGATGATAAGGTCAAGTGCCACCCACATGCACTGCCATTGTGTTCTGCCTTTTATTCTCCTTAATTTCTCAGTCCTGATGTGTACCCAAGGCTGGTTTAGAACTCACTATTTTTCTTAATGAGCCTTCTATAATTGCAGGTGAACACTACCATGCCTGAGCTTTCTGTTTGCCCCGCCTCCACCTTACCTTTGAGACAGGGTCTTCCTATTTAGTCATAAATGTCCTAGAAGTCATCAAATACACCAGGCTAGCCTCAGACTTATACAATTGTGTGGCTTTTTATCTTTTGAGTGCTGGGATTACAGCTGCACACCACCACTCCCAACAGTATCCTGCCTTCTTCATCAGATCTTCCCCACTAAGTTTTACCCATTGTTTTTCTTGATAGGCATACAACTGAGATTATTGAGTTTTACTTGTAATGGTCCATGTGATATTGTTATTGACAACCACTTAAGCCAATTAAAAGTTTTAAAGTCCCTTTTTTTGATGGCCAACCCAAGAGTGAGTTTGTGCCTCCCAATGTGTCTTGGTGCCCTAGTTGAGGATACAGAGTTTTAAAAGGCAGAACCCACAAAGACCACAATCTATATCAAAGTTAAATGAGGGTCAGAGTCACCTAGAAATGTTCATTCCTGTCTGAGCATGATTCTTATTTTAGACATAACTTGCCAATTATTTTGGTTACATCTGGCCCATGGAAAAAGTCATAGAAATCTCAAATGTGTTGCTAAGACAGACATGGCCATTGGCGGGAGAGAGGCAAAGGGCTGAGAACTGTCTAAGCAAACACAAAACGGAGTCAGGACATGATGATGTTCCCTTCGTCATTTCTTCCTGACAGACTGTGAGTGAAGGGTTGCTTACAGAAGTGTGGACGGCTCCTAAACTCCCGTGTTTTCAAGTCTTCCCTCCTCACATAGTCACATAGAAGGAGGCTATAACTCTAGCCAACCTTATGCAGTTTATATACTTTAACACCTCCAGAGACCCTGAGGACACCTGGTGTTGGGTCAGATGGCATATAAATGCCTGGACTCCCAGGTGAGAATCCAGTGACCCTCTCTATCCCTTCCTTCTTGGAGACATCAATTGTCAACAGGCCAGCTTATGACTCTCTCTCTTGCAGGTAGCTGGCCTGATGAAGGTGGAGACCGTTTTGCTCAGAGAAACCAGTTTATACAGTACCTGGGCTTGATACAGCGTTGCTGTTGATGACTTAAACAACTATCCCTGATGATTCTGGGAGTCTCCAAAGCAAAGGCGTGAAATCTGGGCCAGTGAAATTGAAAAAAAAACTGCACCATGAAGAGATGCTAGCAGAGCTGAGAGCTGTTTATTTATGTATTTGGCAAGGTCTTTTTATTTTTATGGAGCATTTGAACTCTTCGACATATAAGGCAGGATTTTATCAGGCCAACAAGTCTATAAAACCCTTCAAAACTCATTTTATGATGTGTTTGAAATACTTCAGGCTGAGTTATTTGTTGATAATTTGTCTTTTCTTTTTGATGTCTCAGTCAGGGATTATCTTCCCCAAAATAGGATTACTAACTTCTTGGAGACCTGTGACCATGGTTTGTTAGCAGGACACATAAGTATTTATTTATTGGTGCCAACTCAGTAGCAACAGAGGTCTGTGTCTTAGGTTTAGTAGAAGCAAACCCTTTCAGAAGGAGAGTTCCAAGTTTTCACCTTACAATTCAGAAGGTAGCCCTGTCATCCATCCAGTTCAGGGTAAAACCCCCCGGTGCTGTCCCATGAAGTAGCCTCTGTGAATGTTGACTGCTGTCCTGCCCTGGTTGGATGGTAAATGACTCAGTGATTTTTGCTAAGCATCAGCTCAGTCTCCTGTGGTTAGAATTCCACGGAATCTCTTTCATTGGCCACAAAGTGATTGGAGGGGGGTCTCAACCTCCACAGCTTTCCTGGTCCTTTTAAGGATTCTTTGAGAAAAGTAAGGACAATTACTTACTTAAAAACAATGCCAATTAGCTAGAACAAATCATTATGGGTTCCTAAAATAAAGTTTTGCTATGTCATGGAGCCAATTCTTCACAGGCCACTCCAGTTCTCCAGCCAGACTCTCTGCCTAGTCTATGAGAGCAAATTTTAGAGATAAATTAAGTGATATGTGTTATGAAACCACTCTGTGTTCAGGTTTAATTTTTAAGAGATTGGATGTTCAGAGAAAGAAAGGGCAACTGGCCATTTTGAGGATTCATGAAGAACGTTAACTAGGCATAGCCACAACATGCCAGGGCTGCTTGCTGGCCAAGAAAGGCAAGCTTTAGCAACAAAGTCTTAAGACAGAGCCATGTGCTCAGAAGAGCTATATGAAAGCGCCATGTACATGTATTGTTTATTTAAGACAGAAAAGCATGCTGAAGGCATGGGTACCCTCTATTTTCTACTGATGTGTGCATGTGTTGTTTAAGGAAGTCAGGCAGAAGGTGGAAAGGAAAGAGGACATTCTCCTGCTTGCTGATGTAACTCCTGAAACCCAGGCGGAGAGAGGCCAGCGGTCTTTATTGTTATGGCATTAGTATGTCACGTTCTCTCCCACACTGACTCCCTTGTTGTACATTGGTTACCTTCCCGAACTCAGCTCTGTACTTCGGCCTGCTTGCCGTCACATTTGCGCCATGGGGCAGATGAGCATGGAGATGGATGCCTTCAAAAGAAGCCAAAACTGAAATCATCCCATAGCCAGAAAGGCCCTTTGCTCCCTGTGCCATAGCCTGCCACCACAGTGTTAGGATGTCACACTGTGATATGCCCCTGGGCCTGGGCACAATGTCCCTTTTAAAATGTGTGAGACTATAGCCAGGCACAGAAACAGCTTTATAGCAAAGCCAAGCTGAGTCTTCTCTATAGGGCTGTACAGCAAGAAGGGATTTGGGAGGAGAACCAATGCACTTTCCACTTCCCGACTACGTGGATTAAAACTCTCGTTATTTTGAAGTTCTGATAATGAGCTCAATCCTCAATCTACTTTATGATATTTAGTATTTGACTAATAGTTCGCCAACCACAGTGGCTAAAAAACTTCACTGGGTCAGACACTATAGAGCTCAGCCTTCAAAGGGCACTTAGGAAGACGTGCTAGTCTGAAACACACAACAGCCTGCAGGTAGAATGGGTCTTTTTATGAAGCAGCAGTAATTAGCATGGGAACCAACCCACCTGGATTTCCCCCGTGTTGAGTGTGTATCAAGGACTATATAAAACTTGACTTGGAGATACAAGATCGCCACTACACCAATGTTGCCAGACTGAGTTAGTTGTCTTTTTAAAAATTTTATTTTATTAACATTTTTCATTTATTTTACATACTGACCACAGCTTCCCCTCCCTCTTCTCCCGTTCTCTCCTCCAACTCCCATCTACCCCCTCCCCATCCACTCTTGCATCTCCATTCAGAAAGGGGCAGGTTCAAACTATACTTACAGGCATGTGAACATGTGTGTGCATGTGTATGTTGCTTGACTCCAAATGAACTTTGTGTTTTAGTTGAGATCTGTGTCAAGTGTAGATACTGTTGGTTTCCAGTTGTAAATTTTTGTCTTTTGTGTTTTCAGGCTTCTTGTTTAGTTTACCCCTTCCCTATTTTCTTCTTCACTTATTTTCCCGTCTCTTCTCCTCCCCTCTCCTGATTCTTCTTTTCTCTTTTCTTTTTTTCTTCCCATCCTTCTTTTTGTTGCCCATTAAGGATTTCTGTTTCTAAAATCAACTTGGATACCATAACTTCTAGAATATCTGCCATCTGATAAGTGCTTTGTATCAGTGGGCAGAATCTTGTAGCTGGTCTATAGAGTAAGTGCTGGTGGCAGCTGGTATTTGAGAGAGAAATGAAAGCAGAGGCTATTATCAGCATCTTTTCAGGGTCTCATGACAACACATAGCCACACCCAGTGTGTGTTTACAACAGCTACTACCTCACTTCTCCAGTGGAAGACTGCCCTGGGGCCTCTGGACAGTTCCATCTGTATGCCAAGACCTGGAAGTACTCGAGAGTGTGTTTTAGTTTTAATGAAACTAACAACAAACAGGAAGATTTGACAGGAAGCCAGTGTGCTAAGAAGCCAGGTTTTGAATAGAATCCTGCTACCTTCCAGCTTAGATTTTAATATATTGAGACATCATTTGTATTCAGTCCAACGTAGAGAGCTTGAGCTTTGACAAATGTGTACTTCATATCCCCATGAAGATAGTGAACATCTCCATCATCATGACTGCGTCCTTATACCCATGAAGATAGTGAACATCTCCATCATCATGACTGCGTCCTTATACCCATTTCCGTCTAACTCTAACCTCTCTAGGACCACAGACTCTTTAGTTACACTAACACTGTGGACATTTCTCTGCTCTAGAACTTCATGAAAATGGCATCAGTTATTTCCTCTGTGTCTTTACTATTTCCTTCAGTGTTATGTTTGGAAAACTTTGCCACACCTTTCTTCATAGTGATGATAATCAGCATTCTTGTTATAGAGTAGCATTTTTTTTTATTTTTTATTTTTTTTAGAGTAGCATTTTATTGCAACAACAGACCACAGCTTCTACATGCTTCCTTCTGTTGATGGACACTGGAGTCATATGCAGTTTGGAGAGTTTATGGATAAAGCTGATATGAACATTCATGTCTGAGTCTTTCTATAGATCACAATGTTCTACGTCATTTCCTTCCTCCCTGCCCTACTGCATTTAAACACCTACTTCACCTTGGGTTGGAAGAGAAAAGGACTTTATTCCTCTTTCAGTATCTCCTGTATAAGATCTCACAGACACAGACTTCAGAAAACGGCCACTCATAAAGCCACCCTCTCTCCCAGACCCCACCTCTTCCTTCAGTCAATCATACAATCCTGGCACCACCCTCTCTCCCAGACCCCACCTCTTCCTTCAGTCAATCATACAATCCTGGCATCCCATAATCCTTCTCTCAGGAGATTGCAGCTCTTCCTCTCCCACCGGCTTGCCAGCATCACTGTGCAAAGTGTTAATTGGCATTTTGTTTCTTCACCACTGGGTACAGAACCCAGGGCCTCACAAATGCTCTCTCTGCCACTCAACCGTATCTCCAGTTCACTCTGGTTTTTGAGCCTCACACACGTCAACCTGACTTTATACCTGCAGCTGTGGTCCCCTTTTACCCAGGTGGAAGCCCTAGGCTCAGCCAGGTTCCTTTCTCTTCTGCTTAGCTTGTTTCCCCAGCCTGTTGCTCACAGCCTGCAAACCTGAGACCAATAGAAGGCAAATGGCCTGTCCAAGGTCACAAACCTAAAAGTGAGGCCATAGTACGAACACAGGGCTGCTTTGCTCCAGAGGCCCCTTGACTTCTACCCTCATGTTGTAGACAATGGTGTAAGTGTGCGCCTCAGGGTTAAGGAGAAAGAAGCTGCAGACCAGAAATCTCGGACTCAGTACATTCTATTATAATTACAATGGAAAGCAGACATCTTCAGGACACAAGCAGCCTGTGTGGGAGGAGCTATAAATGATGGAACCTAGATTCGCATGGGGACTGTGCCTATAGTGGGCAGTGGAGAAGAACAGCCATTGGAGGCCTGGCCGCCAGAGCGCTCTACAGGTTCGATGGCCAGGCAGACGAAGGGGGAGGTATTTTGTTCTGTCTTATTCTTATGAAAAAAATTTTTAATACAGCCTGGGAAAGTAGAACACAGGCCAAACAGAGAGAGCTGGAAGTTCAGAATTACATTCTTTTCTGTGCCGCCCCATGGCAACATGGAAGAGACTGTAGCAAAGCATCTGGCTGGTGTAACCATAGTCACAAAACACCAATCTTTTAGAGCCTGGAGACGTCCCAGGCTTTAGAAACACCTGGAAGATGCACGTAAAACTCCAATACAGTCTTTTGCAGTTCCCCTGGTTAGCTGGATTAACGGTCATACTGTGGCCATGCCTGGCCTGACTACCTCTGGGCTTTGTGCCAGTCTTTTTCAGGATGGGAGCAGCTGCTGAGGAAGGCAGGACCGCCTGCATCATCTGCATCCCCCTCTCCTACAGCAGTGTGTGGTTGAGAGGGGTAGCAAATGTGTTAGGGGTGAGTGAGGGCTGGGGGAGTCTTGCTAGGGCATACTAAATTGCCAAAATGGAATACTGAGGCTATACCGTCTGTCCGTGTGATAAGATGATTTTGGTTTTTTTTTTTTTCATCCAAGAATCAGTGTAGCCTAAATACTTCTGAAGGAGTGTGTTGAAAATTAAAACACCTCTGTTTTTAACTTTTCATTTCTCTCCCCCCGGTGTTCCCAAGTAGCCATCTTTCAAAAGTAGCCAGCTGAAGAAGGAGATGGAAATGAACTTAAGACAGTGGGTTAAAGGCAAGTCCCAGCAGACAGAGACAGGAGTAAAGACCCCATAGGATTAAGGAAGGAGAAGGATGAAGGGTGGGGGACTTGTTGGCTGTGCATCCTGGTCTTCCTGGCTCTGGTCGGGGGAAACAGAGGCAGAGGGACACTGACCATGTGTTCCACTTTAAGTTTTAGTTGTTCTGATTGAGAAAAAAGGGAGAAGAGAATGTGAGTTTTCTTTTCTGCAGTTTCCCTGTTCCTGTGTAGCTTGATGATGATACAGATGAACTCTTTGTACTCAAAGGATTGAGAAAGTCCTGGAAGATGGCAGAATTTCCATATTAAATCACACTGACGTGTAGTTGACAGTTAGAGAGAAAGCTATCCAATCTCTTGGGACTGGACTCAGGACTCCAGTCCCAAGTGGACTTCTGTGCCAGGGAGTATTGGGTTGAGAGGTCAAAACAAGGAAAGGAGACTCCAGGCTCTAAGGTGTTCAGGTAAATGGACCATGAGTTCACCATCTACTGCAGCCACCAATGGAAATAGATTGCTTGAGAACAGATGGACTAAAGGTTTTCCCAGAGAGACCAGGAGAGACACAGCAGTCCCCATGTTACTAGGGCTTGGAGTGTGGGCTTGGTCTTTACAGGTTATTGACCTCTTATTTAAAAAATGAGATAAAAGTCCATACAAACTGCAAAGTATTGAGAAAACTTCATTTAAATCAAAGAAATAGAATGGGTTGGACTGCAGGAGAGCAGCAGGCCACAAAGTGAAGATGCTCGTGGGCCCCCAGTGGGCCTTTTTATGGGTATAAAGGAAGGGAGGCTGGTGACTAAGGTTCTTTAATTTGAATGATAGATTAGATCATCTAGTTGTTTTTTTCTATTGCCCAGATCCCTTCCCATAATGCATTTAATTTTAATCATGCACACTGGAGTATGCACTGGCACAAGATAGCAAGTGGGGATTTGCTTTAAAAGCTTGCTTGAGGACCACGTTATGCTTTCCTGTAAATGCACCCAAAACTAGTTTAGACTACACTGGCCTTTATTTTCTCCTACTTGGACATAAGCAAAGTGCAGTTGAATAGAATCAGTTGAAGGTTTCTAAGGAAAGAAAGTATTCATTTCCTTGTTAGAGAGGAGTTAGCCTGATTTCAGTGCAAAAAGGTTGTTAACAGGCTGCCACAGACATTGTTCTGTGTGTGTGTGTGTGTGTGTGTGTGTGTGTGTGTGTGTGTGTGTGTGTGCTTGTGTGTAGTATATGCAGGCAAGGGATAAAGGCTTCCAAGTACATCACAATTAGCAGGTAGAGGTGCATATAGTCCAAACCAAGTGAGGTCCCAGATTGATAAAATATTCCCTATGCTCAACTGCTTCACTGGGATCTGGGTGCATGGGTTTGAGATGCTCTCTCTTCTATCAGCAAGGAGCTCCCACCTTAGATGTGAAACATGGAAACAGATCAGTGAAGCAGAAGAATAAGCATCCATTTAGAGCAGACTGAGTCAACTAAGAATTTTTTAGTGAGAAAACAAGTGATGAGATGCGGGTATCCTGACCTATGTTCTCTGGCTCTGGTTCTTGGGTAGGCTGAAGGCAAGGCTGAAGATGGAGAGGCACTAATCCATTTCTCTTGGGAAAGATGGGAGGGGTCTGAGTCATGGGAGGCATCTGGGTCAACGTCGGAGACATTTGAACAGATTTAGACCGAAAAGAGAGTTCAGGTCTATCTCCTAGGTTCTCCTCTTCTTCCTTGTTCCATAGCTTGTGGACACTAATGGCAGCCAAGAGTTGACTATGGAAGTCACTGTGGCAGGAGGTTGAGAGTCAATTCCATAAGAGGCAAACATCATTATGTCCAAATCTCTTCGATCAGAACTAGTCACAGATCTGGATTCAAAGAATGCTTGGAAATTCAGGCTTTGCTGAAGGTAAATGGAATGGTTGGAGAATACTTGGCAAGGTCGTAGGTGACGATCTCAGTTGTAGGGGAAGTAGTTGCCTCTTTTAAGGTGGAGACTTAGAGATGCTCAGTTTATGAACGAGTTGTGTATGTGGATGCTAAGTTACAGACCCAAGGATCTTGTGTGGAGCCACCATGAGCTGAAATGGAGTCAGATGTGGAAACCCTTCAGGTCCTAGAAATTCAGCAAATGCAGATGTAAGCCAAGATGCCCCCCTGGAGGTACTTTTTTATCTGAAAGGACAAAATCAAATAATGAAACATGGAGGTATATGTATATATAGAAATATCAGTAAAGGTGTATACAGGAATATTGGAGTTAGGCCCATCACTTTATATAGCTAATGTATATTAACAACTATAATTAAAAATAAACTAAAGGAGAACTCTGAAGGCCAAATAAATAGAATGCTCATTGTCAAGAATGTTTCTCATTTATCTCTGGGAGTGGAGATATGGTGAGTCCCTAAGGAGATTAAATTTACTATTATTGATATGAAAGATATACTTCCTTTACCTGGTGAGTCATAAAATGAATTAGATGTTTTTCTAGGTGAGCTGAAAATCCGTAAGAACGAGGTCTTGGGATTCCTCTTGATGGGCCTGTGATGTACATCCATTGAGCTGCTCTTGTCTGGAGTTCTGATATGGTGACTTCAGGACATAGGACACCTTTATATGCCTTAATATCTGTGCCTTGTTGGGAGTCATAAATTGTATTCTATTTGAAGGTAGGAGGGCCATATGTCTTCTAGTTTTATGAATCTATGTTTGGTAACAGCTTGCCTTTAAAAGAGTGGTGATCAATATTAATTTAGCTGAAAAACCTACATGGAAATAACACACAGGTAGGTGGTGTGCACTGGCTGAATGGGACATCAGGGCCTTATGGTGACTGTGAAAACTGAAGAGCACGTGTCCAACAGGGACATTTGAACATTTTCTTTTAAAGGGACTGGAGAACTAACTCAGTTGGTAAAGAGCTTGCCATGCCAATACAGAGATCTGGGTTAGATTCCCCATTCACGTTAAAAAGTCAGGTGTGGCTTATAATTCCAGAACAGGGAAAGCAGAAAGTCAGATCCTACTGTCCACTAATGAGTCAGCCTGGAGTAACTGTCACACTCCAGAGACTAGTGACCAGTCTCAAAAAGACAAGGTGGGAAACCTCTGGAGAAAGACACAAAAAACTTGATTTCTAAATTCTATACACATACACACACACAAAGATACACAACACACACACCCATGCACTAAGGAAGAAAGGAGGAAGGGAAGGAGCCTGGAGAGCAAACAAGCAGGCAGGCACTGTCCTCAGCAAACAGAAATGCCAGGAAGCAAGCTTCCAGTTTGCAGCCTCCTTTAACAGATAATTCTTTGAAATTTTAAATATACATTATTTAAAAATAATTTTAAAAATTGCTGTTGGAGAATGACTTCTTTTCCATTTTCTTCTCCTGAGCCACTCTTAAGTTCCAAGGGGACTCAGCAACCACCAGGACCTCAGGTTACCTTGGAAAAGAATCAGTTAACTATTTAAAATTTTGCCAAATAGAAGTGAGTTCACAGTCGTGCATTCCAGTCCAGCATTTTTTTTTAACCAGGAGACATGTGTAATCAGATTTTTTTTTTCCCACAGGTATTAGATTATAGTATCCCTCACTGGTCCCTGAATTCGGTAAAGAGCAGAAAGAGAATTGCCAAGAAAAACATTAAAATTTTATATCAAAAGTTCTCAAGATCAAAGTGGCTTCTTGGCAAATGCCACGACCCTGCCTCCTTCCCCAAGTATTTTTGAGCAATGTGGCCTAGCCTATCAGGGTTCTGGTTTTAAATCTCTCAGAGAGGGGCACAATGATGCTTTGGGCTCAGTGCTCCTCATTTTTGAAGGAGGTAGCGTGGGAGTATGGCAGTAGTTTTCAAGGTGTATTTAGAGGCCCAAGTCCAAGCGTGGGATGTGTGGGAGGACCTGTGCAGATGTTAGAGATGAGGTGGGCTGCTCTAGGTACAGCTGCTGTCTCCCACTCTTCCATACTCAGCTGTGTGGACGGGACCTGGCATCATGACCGGCTGCTCTCTGGTCCTCTCCGTCAGTGGCATGAGTAGAAAACACAGTATTGGGAGAGAAGGGTCTGTTTTTTCCTGTTTGCTTCTTGCTCTGGCCTTGCATCTCCATGCTGGCAGAACTGTTTGTTCCTATAGCAACAGCTGGGTGTATTTTGCAGTTTTCCCAACAGTCATAAAATCACCCCAGGCAGCAACCCCAGCCAGTGTGTGGCTCTCTCCAGAGTCCACCGTCCAGCACCAGAATGATCCCCTCCGAGCTCAGAGGTGTCAACACTGACTTCCAATCCCCCCCACCACCACCAGTGCAACAGTAAGGATGCCCTTCCTTAAGCATCTGTGTTTCTGACATTCCAGCCTCTTTTCCATGTTCCTATGGTCCCAATGGCATTGTCTCTGCTTTCATGATGCTCCACTTCATGGCGTGACACCTTGGTGTCCTATTTGTGTCCCTCTGCATCTTTAGTATGTGATTAATCATTCTTTATATTTCGTTGTTTTTGCGAAGGGAACTAGTTTGTGTTTTGTCTCCCGACTGAACAATGAATGACTGATAAAATGAACATTCAGAGGGACAGAGAAGGGTACACTTACAAAACTGCCTCTCCCATGTTTATGTCTAGACACATCCAACTCAGGTGTGTGTCCATCTTTTGGGTATTCTGTTGGGTGTTTCCCTGTCTTGTCTCCCATCTGCTATCACTTAAGGGGCCAGCTCATTTCTCCATAATAAGAATGGACTTCAATCTTACTGACATTTGGTTACAGTCACAAGATCCCAGAAAGGAAAACATTCTTCTATCAATCCCATTATAAGGTCCATCTTCACAGATAATGAATTTCATCAAATGTAAATCTCTTTTTAGGAGTTTAGTCTGGGAGAACTTTCCAGATAAAACAGCAACTCTGCCTGAGGGAGTGTGAGCTACTGCCTGCATCCCACAGACAACGCAGTGGGAGAAAGGAGACTAATCTCCAGACACTTGCTCATTCTTTATAACATTAAGCTACCAGGATATGTTTGTTTCCCTGAACCACTTAATTTTCATTTCTTCCCTCAGTATGAGATACAAAAGAGGCTGTATTGGTACTTTCCTCTTTAATGTAACAAAATATCCCAGAAAAGCAACTTAAGGAAGAAAGGGGTCATTTGGGTTCCCAGTCCAGGGAAGACAGTCTATCATGGTGGGAAGATACTGGCAGCAGCAGAAGGTGGTTGGTTGAATTGTGTTCACAGTCAGGAAGCAGAGAACAATGAATGTGTGTGCTAAGAATTTCTTATTTATTCAATCTGGAACCACAGCCTAGGATGAGTTCAGGATGAGTCTTCTCACCTCAATGATCTAATCTAGATAACCCCTCACAGACATGCCCAGAGATTTGTCTCCAAAGTGTGATACTAGATATTCTCAAATTAACAATCAAATAAAGCATCACACATCTTCAGCTCCATGGCAAATCCTCCTTGCCTGCCCAGAGGAAGCCATATACAATTCTGTAGAACAAACAATATGAGACAGATTAAATCCATACGGAGAATCACACATTTCTTTTATTTAAGTAATGGGACTTATAGGCAAAACTTGCTGGAAGATATCAAACTAGCCGTGACGGTGCCTATCTGTAATCCTGGCACAAGGAAGGCTAACGGAAAAGGATTATGAGTGCAAAATCAGCTTACACTATTTAGCAAGAACTTGGGACAAAACAAAAACAAAATGAAGCAATATATCAGCAGAAAAAAATAAGTCAACTTTATACACATGAAAGAATATTTGACAGCTCACGTCCAACGTCCACAATCAAGTTAACAATAATAACACTGACTTATTTATACCCAATTTATATCAAGTTTCCCTCTGAGTACAATCAAGAGTGTTTCACGTAAGTTTTAGTGCACATGAGAACTCTGTATTACCTTTTTGGGGTTCCTTGGGAAAGAAAGGTGGCGTTCCCAAGTCTTGCTGTAATTTAAGCAAGTTGGCTTAGGATAAAGGCAGAATTCTTTGAGAGAATCACACCATAATTTACTTCAGTAATCCCAGTGGGTAGTTTGTCTGTAGTAAATAATATCTCCCTAAAATTCAGGTTCACTCAGAACCTCAAAACATGACCTTATTTGGAAGTGGGGCTTGCAGAAGTTATGAATGATGATGAGTTCATATTGGCTAAGTTGAGTTGTGATCTGCTGATACAGCGACCACAAAGATATCCTTTGTCCCCGTTTTGTTTTATGATTTTTTTTTCTTTTATGAGACTGCATCAAAAGCCTGGAGCTTGCTAGATGAGCACTCCACCACTGAGTTCGTTCCCCAAGCCTTGATGTCATTGTAAGAAGCAGAAATAAAGAGAGAAAGAATAGCTTTTAATAATGAGGACAAAGAATGGGGTGAGGGTCACACTAACCAAGGGATGAATGACCCTGGTAGCTTGTAACACTTTATTAAGTATTTTGTAGATAACTGGAAGAGTTTGAAACTCCACACAAACAGGGGATAACTGTCTAAGCGGATGGAAACGCTAGTCACCTGGTATGATCTTCGTCTTGTGTACAAGTCAAATTATCACTCTCGTGCGTGCTTGAATAAAGAAAAACGTTTAACAAGAAAGAGCATATATAACACTCTTACACTGAAGACTACAAACACTGGTGTCAACAAGAGGAGAGATGCACCGTGGAGTTTAAAAGTTTAATAAAGTAAAAACACACATTCTGCCTAAACTTAACCCACTGAAAAACAAAACACAAGAATGCAATGAGCTTAATCTCCTTTTATTGTTTCGATGCTGACCATGTTAACAGGAGGCAACCTGTGTTCATTCCCTAAAAAAGCCCTGCTCCCCCTGCCCCGCCTTCATCTTTCCCTTATCTCTCTCCCTGTCTCCCGCTGTCCTCTTTTCTCTTCTCCCTGGTTGGTCTTTCCAGAGGCTTGAAAATTTTGTCAGTGTGTTTTTAAAAACCTACTTCTGGCCCAACTGATTGCCTTGACTGCGTCTTTGCTTAAAAATTTATGCATTTTCATTCTTTCATACTTATTTCTAGCTCATTTAATATTACCTTCTTTTAATGAGCTTTTAAAATGGAACATTTTGCTCATTTCTTTTCGACATGGTCACTTATAAAACAATCACTTAGTGTATTTTATTGCTGCTTATTTAGGTATAGCCACATTTACATTTCCTTTTGGTATCTCTGTTATTTTGTTATATGCTAGTCAAGTCTGTCTCTTTCAAATCTTCTCATCAGTGACTCATTACTTAGTGCAACCATTATAGAAAAGGTGTACTAAGACTGGAAAGTTTGGGAATGAATAATAGCTAACATGTTAAAGCTGAGGTTATGGTATGTTTTAGATTATTACATTTCAGTCTAAACTTCTTTTTCTGAGAGCAGTATAATATATCTAACTGTAATTGTGAGCCTACTAGAAACAACAAATTTCACTAGAATAATAATTAAAGTGGTGAAGCAGAAAGACTCTAAACATTATAAAAGCAACAAATGGTAAAGATTAAGGCATACCTTCCACAAAAACTTCTTTTTTGTCTTTATCTGTACAGACACCAGATAAAGGCAAAAAAATGAAATTATAGGAAGCAATATAACTATATCAATAATCAGGACATGTGAACACATTAAATTTACTAATTAAAATAGGTTGATTTAAAAATCAAAACCCAAATATGCATTGTCTACCAGAAACCATATTTAAATATGAAGACTCACATAGGCTAAAATAAAGGGATAGAAAAAAAGATAATTCATATTGACATAATCAAGGAAACAAACTCAATTGTTAAATTCAAACATATTTTTCTTTAGGGCAAGAAAAATTTTTTGATATTATAAAGACATTTCAAAATGATAAGAGGATAAGTTCTCTAAGAATTAAATTTGTATTCACCTAACAAAAAGATTTTCATTAGGATCTATTGTATGAGAGAATAAATTAAAAAATAGGTAAAACTTTTAGGGCTACAAAAGGAAACAGACAATCACAGAGTGCACAAAAAATCAGACAGGAGTTCCTTGCTCGTGCTCCAAGGAACTCAGGACCGCGAGGGGTACACCCACACACTGAGACAATGGGGATGATCTTTCGGGAATTCA
>NW_004949101.1:3628656-3631430 GCF_000317375.1 Microtus ochrogaster | reverse complement strand
CAGACAGGATATGACTGACCTTAATAGGGCCATCAGTGAGCTTGATAGCCATAGAATATTCTACTGAATACTAGCAGAATATATATTTTTCCCCTCTGTCTCATATGACATTTTTCTACACTGACCATAAAATTTTCCTTAGTAAACAAAAAGAAATAGAAATTACATAAAATATGCTTAGGGATCAAGTACAGAAAGATTTCTACAAAGCTGTAAAAAAAAATTCAGTACATAAATTAAGATGATTTAAAAGTGATATTACATTTATGGCAACTTTCTGAGTCTCTGGTACGTGTGTGTGTGTGTGTGTGTGTGTGTGTGTGTGTGTGTGTACAAGCACAGGGGATCAACCCCAAAGGTTTGTACATGGTTCATAAACACCCTACCACTGAGCTACAGCCTCAGTGCAAACTGATTTAACACGAAGTCTTGGCACCAAATTTCAAATGAGTCCATTAGATTTCAGCTTTCGCCTCAAGTGTATTCTGACCTAGCTTTGCTGGATCTCAGTCTGGGAATGCAGCCCATCCCCTGTCTTGCCGCTCTGTTTTGCAGCTCAGTAACCAGTCTACTAGAATCATATGACTACATGAGCAACCCTTAGACCCCACTGGAAACAATGGCAGCAATGAGAAGAAAGCATGCTGTTAAATTTTCTTCTTAGTATCTGAATTTCTATTTCCAAATATCGACACATACGCTAGTGATAACTTAGGGTAAAAAGTATGTACACGATGGAATTCCATTAAAGTATGAATCCATATTTATTATTATGGCAGTAAAATGTGGCAGTCAACTATTATGACTTTAATGGTTTATTAGCATATATTTGTATTGATTACACACAATAATGAGTTCTGTGCTATTTTCGTGAGTGTTTATAATGTATTTTGGTCATAGTCTCATCCTTTATCAGTCCTCTCTTGCCCCCTCCCACTCTTGCCATTGACTTTGTTCTTCAAGGAGCTTGGCCTCTACTTTCATATGAGCCACGAGTGTGTGTGTGTGTGTGTGTGTGTGTGTGTGTGTGTGTCTGTGTGTCTGTGTGTGTGTGTGTGTCTGTGAGTGTGTGTGTATGTGACCAATTGACAGGAGTTTGAGCCTTTTGCCAGTAGCTACAGCACTGAAGGAAATGTCTCCCCACCCCACCTGTTAACTAGCAACAGATCCTCAGGGTAGAGTAAATCTGATTTTTCAAAGAGGGTGTTAGAACTGGGAAGTCACAGGCCACTCTGAAAATGTTTACTCTCTTTAAAGCAGATAAAGGTTTAAGTTTGTTAGATTGCTTTGATACCTGGGCTAAATAAATAAATAATAATATGTCATATAAATGATTTATATTGTTTTAAAAATTATTCAAATGTCTTTACAATATCGAATAATTTTTCTTGCCCTAAAGGAAAATGTTTGGAATTAACAATTACCTTTGCTTCCTTGACTGTGTTAATATGACTGATCTGCCCCTTTATTTTTAACCTATACGAGTCTTCATATTTAAATATGGTTTTTCAAAATAAATAAATAAATTAATTAACCTGGTGGAGTTGTCACAGGTATTACCAGGTCCAGCCAGGTGTTTGTACTTGTCAATTAATAGAGGAAATCTGTTTGCTATCACTATGTATAGTATAATGAAATAATAAACTGACAGCTGACAGCCCATCAGGATTCCATCCAACTTTTACAATGTGCTATCAAAATGCTAACCAATATACTTGTATTGAAGACTGAATTTTTTCAGTCAGTGTTTCTGGTGTATTTGTCTGTGACGTAAGTTCATTTAAAACTCTGTAATCTTTGTTTGCCTTGATTACAAAGACTGATTTAGCATCTCGTCCTGTTGAATTTGGCCACATGTAATGTTTGATGTTCTCCCTCCAATACACCTTGAGAGGATGAGGAAATAAGTGAGGAGATAAAATGAGCCCCGACTATCATCATCATCATCATCATCATCATCATCATCATCATCAATATCAACATCATTGGGGGTTTGGGTTTAGCTGGAACAGGAGGAATCATTTCTATTCAAAAATGTAAAAACAACACATGACAGACATAACTGCTTAAAAATAAAACCGCCTCAGAGGCACCCCACACCTTTGAGAATTACCATTCACCTATACCCACCTGTCCCACTAAGTTCTCAATGGTCTGGGGTCCTGGGTGATTGCCTCGTGTTTCTGAATTCCTAAGAATTGGATGTACATCCAATGCAATTCATTGCCTAAGTGAAAGCACAGACCTAGTGAAGTAGATATGCTCGTAAGAGGCTAAGGCAAGCAGTGGTGGAGACTGTTGACAAATGAAGACCTGGCAGAGCGTGTTAGGTTAACAGCTGGGAATGAGAAAACAGCCAGACAGATGGCAGGAGGCACACCTTGGTAAAGAATGGTCTCGGTCTCATGGGAAGGAAAAAGGCTCTCAGAAAACTGATGAAGCTATGATACATGTTTATTAAAATCTCTTCTTATTAGAATATAAACGTTGTAGAAATACAATTACTAATAATGGAGACTGTGTACTATATATTAATCATGTGGCTGACACTGCTTTAAGTATTTTTACGCATGAATTTAACTTTGCTCACAGCTCTCTGAAGTAGGGACTCTAGCTGTTTTCATTTCATACATGAATGAACTAAGTTGAAGGCTTAAGCCGCTCTCCCAAAGTCACGCAGCTAGCGAGTGATCATATTGGTCAATTAAAGATATTATAGCAGAATTCAATTTAAAATTTACAACCCGGTGATCAATATGTCCATTATCTATTTT
>NW_004949101.1:3616684-3628342 GCF_000317375.1 Microtus ochrogaster | reverse complement strand
GTATGGTTTGAATGCAGGTATGTGTGTGTATGTGTTTGAGTGTGTATGTGTTTGAGTGTGTGTGTGTGTGTGTGTGTGTGTGTGTGTGTGTGTACGTGTAGAGGCTAGATGTCTGTATCAGGTGTCCTCTGTCATTCTCCATCTTATTCTTTGAGATGAAATCTTCAGTGAACCCAGGTCTCTCATGGATTCAGGAAGGTTGGCAGGCCAGTGAGTTCTGGGGATTCTCCTGTCTCTTTCTCCCCACCTAGGATTGCAGGTGCATGCCACTATGCCTGCCTTTTTATGACGGTGCTGGGAGCTCCGTGGATCCTGTTGTCTCCTCTCCAATTCGGATTGCAGGTGCCTTTTATGAGGATTCTGTGAGTACGAACTTATGTCCCCATGTGTCAGGTTCAGTTACAAATAGCTCATATATTTTATTTAAATTTTACAACTCCATCAGTAGGTGATATTATTTTCTCATTATTAAGACATGGAAACTCTTGGTTCCTGAACGTTAAAGATTTGCTTAGAATTTTGCAAGTAGATATGTAGTGGAGTTGTGGTCAGGCAATGTTTTAGTTAGGATTTCTCTTGCTGTGAAGAGACACCATGACCATGGCAGCTCTTATAAAGGAAAACATTTAATTAGGTGGCTTACAGTTTAAGAGGTTTAGTACATTATCATCAGGGCAGGACATGACAGCATCCAGGCAGACATGGTGCTGGAGAAAGAGCTAAGAATAAAGAAGGACCTTTATTGTTGACTTGCAAGCAACAGGAAGTGGTCTGAGATACTAGGTTTGGCTTGAGCATATATGAAACCTTAAATTTCATCCACACAATGACATATTTCCTCCAACAAGGTTGTACAAATTCCAACAAAGCCATACCTCCTAATAGTGCCACTCCCCATGAGCTTGTGGGGACCAGTTACATTCAAACTATAACATTTTACTCCCTGCCCCACCAGCTTGTAACAATATCATAATGAAAAATGCATTTAGTCCAACTTCAAAAGTCCCCATAGTCTGCTACAGTCTCAGCAATGTTTTAAAGTTCAAAATATTTTCTGAGACTGATGCAGTCTCTTAACTATGATCCCCTATAAAAAACCACCCCCCCCCAAAAAAACCCCAGATAACAATCTTCCAACATATAATGGCACAGGATATACACTATTACTCCAAAACATAGGGGAGGGAACATGGTAAGGAAATACCGGACCACAACAAGACTATGTCAAAATGCTCTTCAGATCTCCAACTCCTTTAATCTTTGTTGGCTACAGTGTAGGTCTTTATTTTGGGCTGGTTCCACTCCGTGTTAGCAGCTTTCTTGACCAGGTATCCCACGGTTCTGGCATCTCCAATGTCTCAGAGTCTTCAAGGCAATCCAGGCTTCACCTTAACAGGGTCACACAGGTTCATGCAATGGTCTCTCTAGACCTCCATTCAGAGACACCCCTGACACATGCCTCACCGATCAGCTTTCCTTAGTCACAAATTTTATAACCTCTTTCTTATATCCTTAACTCTAAAGCCAGAAGCACATGGCTGAAGCTGCCAAGTTCTGCTGCTTACTGGGACTGGAACATGGCTCCCTTGTTCAATTGCATCTTCACCAGCTCTCTGTTTTCAATGGTTCCTTCACTGTTGAAGCTTGGCTGTCCTGTAACTGGATATGTAGGCCAGACTGGTCTCAAACTTAGAGATCTGCCAGCCTCTTCCTTGGTAGTGCAGGGATTAAAGCTGTGAACCATACCAGGCTCTAAGCTTTACTTTAATTTCTTTTCACAAATTGGAAACTTAGCTGAGGGGTGGGGGGATCTTCCCCTGAGGCCTCCCTTTGTTCTATTTCTTAATCTTTTATATCATTGAACACGGGATTTAGCATCATTACCTTCCTGGTGCCCCTTTTGTCCTCAATCTGTACATTATATATTTCCACTTGTTCAACTTGCTTTTTTTCATTATAAATCTGTATAGGAGTTATCAGTAATAACCACACAACAGAGTCAGTACTAGACTGTTACAAGATTTCCTCTGCCAATGGAATTAATCAAAATCTCTTCACTTTAGCCTAAGGCAGACTCTTTGGACAAGAGCAAAAAGCGGCCAGTTCTTCCAAATATCAAGAATGATCTCTAAGCCACATGTTAATATTCTTCTCTGAAACCTCTTGAACCAACTCCCCACAGTTTAAATCCTTCTTAACATCATTGTCTTCTTTGCTCCTACTCATATGTTTCTGTGATGGTAGATTTTGATGTGGAAGCCTAAGCCAGATTAACACTTTCCTCTCCAGGTTGTTTCTAGTCCGAGTGTTTCATCACAGCAATAGAAAGGTAACTAACACAGGTGTTACCTAAGAAATCATTAGTCTAAAAGACTTGTAATTATAAGTTTTCTAAGAGTTTTATCTTCTTAGCTTTCTTCTTCAAGCGAGATTGATTTTGAGTTAGTTACTGCATCTGATGTGAAGTCCGGCTCCTGTCACCCACAATAGATAACCACTCTGGTTATCATCTGTTACAAAGACCCCTCTTTATTCACTGGTAGTTGATACTTTCAACAAAATCAATTCATTCTTAAATGTGTGAATTTATTTATAGACTCTTAATTACTTCCCATTAATCTGTATATATAGAGCTTCATCAGTGCCACAGAACGTTGGTTACTGCAGCTTTGTAGTAAGTTTTCAAATGGAGAAGTCTGGGTGCTCCAACTTTTTATTTTTCAAGTTGGTTTTGGCTAGTTCAGTCCTTCCCACAACCACACAATTTAAAGATAACAAGCCTTGTTTTATTTTTATTAATTAAAAAGTTAAAGTATATTTATATCACTTCCTTCCCTTCTCTCCCTCTAATGTTTCCTATTTACCTCCCCCTTGCTCACTCTCAAACCCCTAGCCTCTTTTTCTTTAATTGTTGTATAAATATGACAATTTATTTTGTTATAAATTGTTGGTCTGCTTAGTGCTATTTGTGTGTGTATCTGATTTTAGGGCAGGCCATTTGGTACTGGATAAGTGATGAGGAGACTCATCTCTGGAGAAGACTGTCTTCTTAACATTCCTTAGCAGTTCCTTGTCTGTGGTGGGGACCTATGAGCTCTCACCCTTCCATATTAGCTGGTCAGTTGACATTATACTTCTTTGGGAGTTCTTCATTTTCAGAGCTGTTTAGGTTGGAGAAAAATGGAGCAGAAGGCGATGAGAGTCTTCATGTGGCACCTTTCCTGTGATTTGTGAATCCTCCCTTAGGTAGAAGTCTTATACCACAAGAGAACATTTGCCGCATTTGATAAACCTACACTGACACCTCATAATGCAGCCTCGTGCTTATTATATTTGGGTTCTCTCTCGGTGCTGTACAGCCGTGGACTTGGACAGATGCGTGAGGACAAGAATCACCACGATTGCATCAATCGAAGTAGATTCTCTGCCCTAAAACTCTTCCGTACTCCCCTGGCTACTGCTGACAGCCACTGATCTTCTTACTGTCTGTGTAGTTTTGCCTTTTCAAGGGTGTCATGTGTGTAGCTTCTTCATACTGTCTACTTCCCCTTGGGAACAAATTTAAGTTTTCCTGTATGTCTTCTCTCTCTTTGATCACTCAGTTGCTTTAGATACCGAGTAATGTTCCACTGTCTGGATGTGCAATAGCTTATGTAGCCACTTCACTGGGACAGAAGGCTCCATGTTTGCTTCCAAGTCTGGACATTTTGGATAAAGCTGCCATCAGGCCTCTGAGCAGGTTTGGTGTGAGCATCAGCGTTTGACTCACTTAGGTAGACATTAAGGGGTGGCTGTGGTCTGAATGTGAAATACACCCACGGGCTGGTGGTTCTGTTTGGGAAGGCTGCAGAACCACTGGGACATGGGGCCTTACTGGTGCATGTAGGCCGCCGGGGTGGCCTTTGAAGGTTGAACACACCAGCTCTTTCTCTGCCATGGTCAGCAGGGAGGTGAGAAGCGGTGGCTGCACATGCCTGCTCTCACGTGCCTGTCTGCTGTGCCTTCCCTACAATGACGCATTGTGCTTTCTGAATATATGAACCAAAATTAGCCCTTGTCTCCCATAAGCTGTTTCTGCCAGGTGTTTGTGTTCTAGTGACAGGTAACTACTAAGAATGTGCAATTTCTGATTGATATAAAATGGAAATGTTCAGCTTTGTTTACAGCTGCTCAGCACTTTCAACAGGGCCATGCCTTTTTGCATTCACACCATTGTTGGATGAGACCTAACAGTTCCCCTCATCATTGAGGTTTAGTATTTACTTTCGGATTTTTTTATTTGAGCCATTCTAACAGCTTAGAGTCACATCCCATTGTTTTAATTTGCAGTTTTAGAGTGACAAATGACAGTCAACACATTTTCTATGCATAGTTTATATCTGTGTATCTTTGGTGAGGGGCCTGTTCAGGTTTATTGCCCATTTTAAAAAATACTGGTTTTTGCTGTTGAGTTTTTAAGAGTTTGTGTATTTTAGACAGTGGTTCTCTCCCTCCTCCTCATCCTGTTTCTTTTCTCCTCTTTTTGTTTCTCCTTTTCCTCTCTTTCCCCTTTATAGCTTCGTTCTTTTCCTCTTCTTCTTTTTCTTTGGAGACTTGCTGTGTGGCCCCAGTTTGCCTCAAACTCATGATCCACAGTCTGAATGCTGCAATTACATATGTGTACCACAACATGGGCTAGATTTCACTTCGTTATCAGGTATGACCCCCTCAGTGTGGCTAATTGTCTCATTCTATTGACAGTGCCTCTCACAGAGCAGAAGTTTTCCATTTTGATAAAGTTCAACTTATCAAATTCCTTTCCTGAGTCATACTTTTGACATTACATGTGAGCAATGGTCACTATTTCCTGGCTCACACAGACTTTCTCCAGTGTTACCTTCCAAAGATTTATAGTTATATATTTTGCATTTAGGGCACTGCCCTCCTTTGGATATGCTTCTAAAATTCACACTGAAATCTCACTGCCCTCCTACTGGGACTAAGAGGCTGAGTCTTTAAGTGGTAACCTGGTCCTGAGACCTAATGAATGGATCCTGCTGCCAGTGGGCGGGGCTTCCTGATAAGAGCTGCTCCCCTTCCCTCTCACTTGGGCCCTGTCAAGGCTGACTCAGCACAAAGAGCCTCCACAGATCACAGTGACCAGCTCTCAGGCTTCTCAGCTTCCAGAAGAGCACACTAAAGACACGCCCCTGGTTTATAATGTATTCAGTCTGCGCTATTCAGAGTGGCAGAAAATGCTAATGACCGTGTTGAACTTAATTTTTAGGAGAAGGCTGAGGTCTTTGTTCAGATTCACCTATTTTCACTCTGATACCCTGCTTTTAAAATATCATTTCTTGAAAACAATATCCGTTCTCCACTGGTCTGCCTTTGCCCTTTTCTCAGAGATCAGTTGGGTATATTTATGTGGATCTATTTATGGTTTCCTTCTTAAATTCCACTGATTTCTCTAGTCCTGTGCCAGCGCCACATTGTGAGGATTATTGTATGATTATTTGTGCTCCTCCAGTCAGGGATTGTGGGGTCCCTAACTTTGTACCCTTCAGTATTTGGTTGGTTATTCTGGACCTTAACTTTTCAAAATAGTTTGAGAATTAGTTCCTTTCTAGCTACGAAATAACTATCTAGATTTAAATTGGACTCGATTTGTAAAATTAAATCAAATCCAAAAGAGCTGATGTTCTGGCCATCATAGTTTTTGGGTGTGACAAGAGGAGCTGAAGTCTCCCTCCTAAGTGAAATCCAGAACACATCACATGTGTGCAGAATCTGGCCATCAGGAGTCGCTATATTTGTGATCCCTACACATTTCCCCACTTCCTTTTTGCCTTCCATCTCTGGTAAGCATTCTTTAGTTTTATATCTGTGTGCATTTACATCTTGGTTTGGAAATTCTGCATACAAGCATATATTAAGAGCATATGGCTTTTCCCCTTTAGTGTCTGCCTTCCTTTATTCTGCATAATACCCTCCAAGTCCAACATTATTACAAATGGAAGGGTATCCTGCCAAGTAATATTCATATATATGTATATACATACCATATTCAGTATCTGAAATGACACTGGTGCTGAGCACTATGCATAATAATTCATAATGTGTCATAGACTGTATGTATACACTGTATAACTGTTGTGTGCAGGACTCTGTACTGGTGATGGAGAGGGACACCACGTGACTAATAGGAAGATAGTATGCACTGTGTAGACATTTTAGATAGCATGGTGAGTTGTCTTCCTTGCTAGACAGAGAGATGTTTTAAAATTCCAGCATCTGCTTAGTATAGCACACAATTCAGAAAGTTAGAAATTTTTTCTAAACATTTTCAATCGATATTTTTAGACTGGTTAATTATATAATTTGCCCAAAGGGAAACCAAATATAAAAAGAGACTATTGTTTAACATTCTATTTATTCATTTATCCATTTATAGACAGTAGGGTTGTTTACAAATCTCGGTTCTTGCGAATAAAGCCCACAGTGACACCAGACCGATTCATATGGACATACAGATGTCTTTTTGAGGAGGTGAGTTCATCTTCTTTGAGTATGGAGTAAGGAGACTGATAGCTGATTCATTGCTCATTCAATTAATTCTGTAGGAAACTCCATACTGGTGTCTCTAATGGATACAACTACTTATAATCCCACCAACTGCCTGCTAGGATTCAGTTTTCTGTGCAGTTCATTATCTCATTTTTATATTTTGAGATTATAATATGATTACATGATCTCTCCCTCCTAACCCTTCCATGCACTCCAACTTGGTACTAAGAGCAGGAGAAATAGTATTTTCCAGGGAACAGTATATCAATTGGTTATCGGATAATACCAAATAGTCAGGTCTGAAAATACATACACATAAGATCTGACATTATATGATCTGACAGGTTGTATTTATATGCTGAGTCACACACACACACACACACACACGTAACAATAGTTCATTATCTCTTATCTTTGCTAACAGCCACCATCCTAACTATGTGGTTCTGCTGTAATATTCATAAGAATGAGGCGTGAGACCATAGTTCATAATGTTTTGAGTTGTATTTTCCTGATGATTAATAATGTTGAACCTGTCATAAAACTGCTTAAAATAAACCTACCAACCAGTTTATTTTGTCTATTTTGTTAATAAAAACAAAAAAGTTTGCAGAAACCACCTAAAAACAAATCTTCCATGACAAATTATCAAGTTTGTTTTAAATAAAAATTTTGTATATAAGCTCATTATTGCCTGTGTGGCTTATAAATATTTCTCCCAGTTGGGAGGTTGTCTACTTATATTGTTTCTTTATAGGAAGATGCTTAATTTCATGCAGTCTTTTTTCTTTTATAGACTAAAATTTTTGGTGAGAAGTCAAAAGTATTCTCAATCTACAAAATCTACAAAAGTGAGAGTAAACTAATTTTTAAATTTACCTTTTAGCTAGGTGGTTGTTTGGGTATAAAAAAATGCTATGATTTTTGTAGGTTGTTTCATGCCCTACACATCTACCTGGTTCACTGACTAGTTGTAACTAGGTAGGAATGGATAGATGTGCATGTGTATGTACATGTGTGTGTGCATGAGTTCTTGTATGTGTGTGTATCTTGTGTTTGTGTTTGGAGATTTCTTTGCATAGGATCCTGCCGTCTGCACATACAGACGATTTCAATTTTTCCTTTCCAGTTTGAATGCCTCTTGCTTCTTTATTTTTTTCCTGCCTGATTAGGTGTTACTTGCAGACTGTTAGCAGACACTTCTTCATTTCTTTTAGTAGACTCGCTTCCTCATGTTGATTGAACTTTCTGTCGGTTGCTTTTTCTCTTTTCACTGAGGTAGTCGTATGGTTTTTAAATAATTCCACTGGTATAATGCATTTCTATTTGCTGATTTACTATATTAGGGAGCCACACATGGCCAAGAGATGTCCAACCTAGTAATGTGTGTGTTCAATAAAGATCACTTTATTGTGAAGAACTTGCAAAAAAAAAAAAAAAAGACAGCTAGATATCACAGGCTTTCAAACAAGCACTTGCCCACACCCAAAGCTTGGCTATGTCAATAAACTTATATATAGTTAGAATACCCATTGGAAGCCATGGACTTTGCTCTGCATTTTATGCTCTCATTATAAACTCCATTTAATGCACTTATTTATTACAAAAAGGGAAAAGTTCTTTTACATACTTAAAACCATGAAGAGTTAGTTTTATATCCTTTTTTTCCCACAGTTCATATGTCCTCCATCTGCATCCTGTCCTTCCTCGCCACTCTTTCTAATTTTCTTTTCAACATGCTATTTTATCCCTGGTCATACATGTGATTATATATGAACATGAATACATTATAGGCTGCGGTCTGCTTATGAGGAAGACCATGTGGGTTTTTTCTCTTATAATTGAGAGATCTCATTAAATATGATGCATCTCTAAGCGTGTCCATTTTCTTACAAATATTGTGAGCTGAGTAGTATCCATTTTATATGCACACTGGATTCTCATTACCCATTCTCCTGTTGATGGACAAGCAGTTTGGTTCCATTTCCTTGCAGCAACAAACATGGAGCTACAAATGTCTTTGTGATAGGGTATGGAGTTCTCTGGATGTATGTCCAAAAATAGCTGGGTCAGATGGCAGTTCTATTTTTAATCTTTTGAGGAAACAAAATTGTTTTCCATATAGATATATTAATTGGCACCCCTCCAGTGAATACTTTTAATGTATTATATAGTTCTATTGCTATTATTTTAATAAGGATTTTATTTTAATGGACATTCCATACAAGCTTGAAAAGAGTATATATTCTGCCAGTAATGAATAGGACACTCCATACATGTTTTATGAATCATTTTGTCTGTCTAAAGTACATCTCTAGTCAGTTTCCGTCCTTATTCCTATGTTAAACTACCCACAGCTCAAAACGAGATGTTAAAGTCCATTTGTTGAATTGCAATACTTTCTTCTTTCATGTTGATTAATATTTGCATATTTAGGGCTTCAGATTTTGCATCTGTATGCACAACTATTAATCCTCTGGATGATTAACCTCTTTATCATAAATCCTGGCCTTCTTTCTCTCTTGTAAAAGCTTGAATTATATCTTATTTGATATGTATCTGGTCATTCCTGGCTCTCTTTGGATTACCGTTTATATGAGCCATCTTTCTTCATCTTTCAACTGCTCCTGGTATGTTGTTCTTAAAGTGTGTCTATTGTTGGCAACATTTAGTTGGGCCTTGTTTCTTATTATTGGTTCTGTGTCTTTGGATTGGAGCATTTAATTCTCTTACATTCAGGTTTGCCGATAGGCAAAGGCCTACTTCTATTACTTTGTCAGTTGTTTCCTAGTTGTTTGTCAGACCTCCATTCCTTTGTTCCTTTTTGTTTTCTACCTTCATGACTTGGCAATTTCTGCGGTGCTAAACTTGGATTCTTTTCACTTTCTCATTTACCTATGTGTTGTGGATTCACAACTGTGGTTATCATGGAGCACGCATTAATAATGTTGTTATTATAGTTACTATAGAATATTTTAAGTTGGTTGAGAAGTAATTTCACTCACATTCAGATACACACCTTAGCTGTTTTTCACCCCACTCAAAGATTTGCACGTTTTAGTGCCTCAAGTTTTATATTTTTCTAGTACTGTGCACTCCTAAACTATGTGTCTAGTTATAGTTGTTCTTGAACAGACATTAAAGATTTACACTGTACCATTGTAGTCATGGGCTCTTCTGAATCTACATTTGACTGTGGATTTACTCCAACCATTGAGTTTCATATTTTAATATGCTTTCATGATAATAATTACCACTCCTTTGTTCAAGAGCTGAAGTAGACTTTCCCAGGAAGTCAATACTGTGGCTTCTCAGAGCAGTCAAGCCAGCTGATTGTTCCTTCATGTTTATACACTCAACGTAAGTCAATTAGTCAGGAAAGGATTTAGAATTATTTTGTCTGTCTAAAGTACATCGTTGGCTCAGTGTTTCCTTCTTTATTCCTATGTTAAACTACCCGCTGTTCAAAATGAGATATTAAAGTTTCTTTATTGAATTGCTATATTTTCCCCCTTCACGTTGATTAATAGTTGCATATTTGGGCTCTCATACTGTTTGTATCTGTATGTGCAACTATAACATCCTCTGGGTAATTCAGCTCTTTTTCATAAATCCTGGCCTTCTTTCTCTCTTGTAAAAGCTTGAAGCATGTCTTGTCTGATTCGTGTATAGTCATTCCTAGGTCTCTTTAGGTTACTGTTCACATGGACCGTCTTCCTCTATCTTTCCACTCTACCCAATGTGTGATTCTTAAAGTTTGGGGCTGTCTCCATTCCTTCCTCATCATGAGCACAGCCTTGAACATACTCACGGCTCTGCGGCTTTCTCTAGCCCCACGAAGGTTGGTGTTTTCAAAGCCCCCTATGGACATCTCTTTGTCTTCTTATTTTTAGATTTTTCGTTAGCCCATTTTGTTCCATCTGTTATTCAGTGCCTTGGGCATGATGTTAGACAATTGCCGTTGATTAGCTGTAACAAATTCCCACAAGCAAAGGGCAATCTTTATTGGTTGAGCTCTGAGTCAGGTTAAAATGAGGAGAAATTTTTCCGAAAACATGGGCTGTAATGGCCATCTGCCCCTTTCCAGGGCTGCTGGTTTTACAATGCACTTGATCGTAGGCTATTGATTGACAAAGGCTTCCATGGAGGTGGGTATGAACGGGGCAAGATGAAAATCCTGTAAACTCACTGTTTTTTCCCTAGTTAAGCCAGCCTTTCTTGACCAAATGCTCCATGCATTAATGGAAATCTTTGGTTGATTTTTCAGAAGCCCATCCAAGTAGATTCTGTTTCTCTAAGTTCCCCCTGCTGCTACAGAGGGAAATCTTTTAGGGAATATTATATCCTTGGTAGAAGCTCATGGAACTTTGAACAAAAGGTGAAATATGTTCCACACGAGATTTTGAGGTGCAGTGGGCATCTAGCAATCAACCTCTCACGGGTCTGGCTGTAAGAGCTGCTGCTTGGTGGGGACTCTGGGGACTCGAAGAGCTTGTTGCTGTGAGCACACAGACCACATCATGCCAGTGCCTCAGAAGTATCTCTTAAATATACAGAGAACAGAATTCATGTTTTAAGAACAAAACAAAACACTTGAGCACCATGACATTTTTGAAACTGTACTCCATCAGTATCGTGATATTCTGTATATCTGACTAACGATGTCTTCATCTATCTAAGGATGTCTTCCTAGAGCTCCTCGAGCCATCAGATACATACCGCATACCAAAAGACTCTCTTAATGTTTATAGGACATGGCGAGTTAAAAGGTTACAGATGCAAATCTCTTTGATGAAAGACAACTGGCTCTGCTTGATTTATGTATCTTGCTAACAGTAGGGTTGGCATGTAGATTGCTGTATGGTTCTCTACTCTGAGTGGCACCTAAGGTTACTCACTGATACAACTTAAAGTCTTATAATTCTTGGGGCCTTGTCTGGTAGATTTCTATTTATGGATTAGAAAGCTCCACTGGAGATAAGGGAGTTGTGAATTGAACAATGCACTTAAATGTGCAATTTCCCGCAGTTGGGGCCTCTGCTCTCCTTTCTCCACTGCTCACTCTTTATTGTTTGAATACAATTTCCTTCCTTCCTCAAATCCCCAATCTAT
>NW_004949101.1:3607365-3616584 GCF_000317375.1 Microtus ochrogaster | reverse complement strand
TCTCTCTCTCTCTCTCTCTCTCTCTCATTCACCAATACAGGAACATGGCAAGTAACTGCACCAAACAGGTGAATCTGACATTAGAAAAAAAATTCCACCAATGCTATTAAACTATTGGGTGGAATTTTTTATGAGAATCAAGATGCATATAGTTTCAAAGTATCTACCCTCAAATATTTCATTCTAGTGATCGTGATTGATATCACCAATAATAGACACAGTGCTGATATCAGCAATCAGTCTGTAGGGTGCACTTGGAAGGACATGTCATCTTCTCATTGACCCAGATGCATAACATCTTACAAATCATGAGAACATAGCAGAAAACCTTAAACCAAGTCTACAACATCTGCTCCCAGTGTGCATCAAATGTTATCAAAGTCACAGGGAGCAAGACTAAGGAATCATAACATAATAGAGGAAACTAAGGAGAAACGGAACTAAATGAAATGTGGGCTCCTTGGCAGGACACTGGGTCAGAATAATGGATGGGAGAAGAGAAGTGATGACATGAAATAAGGTACACAGTTTAGTAGATGGTGCTGCATCTACACCTGTCTCGCGGCTTCGGTCATGATGCTAAAGATGCCTGGGGTGGTGTCGTTACATGAACACGAATGAGGAGATGTCAGCAAATCTCTGTACAACTGCTGCCACTTTCGTCTGTAAGTTAAACTTACCTTTAAAAAAAGCCCACAAAACTGAACACAAGTGGCTGCCCCCATTTTTTTATCATTTCAATGGACTTTTATTCTTTAGTACTTTTTTGTCATTATAACTCAAAAATTATTATTTTTGGATTGAATTTAATGAGAATATGACTGATGGAAACCAAGGGTTGGAGCACGTTGAGAAACCGAGAAGGATGACGCTGAGGCAGGATTGCACTTTCAGATCCTCCTGACAAGTTTTCAAAGTCTAAGCTACACCCTGCTTTGTGTTTGAAATGCATTACACACTGGCATTGCTGTCAAACTAACATGCTTTACTGTGGATGTGGGATTTCACGTAGGCATCCTTTTTCTTCTCAGTGTTGTGTGGGATAGAAACCTTGGTATTTGCCCTTGCACATTTGATGCTGCAGCTGGAATGCTCCCTTGGGGACTTGAGAACCTATTGCCTATAGATCGCTTTAAGAGCTTAAACCCTGGGGGCTTAATTCTGTGGATTTTTCCATACTTAAGAGGATTTTGGAAGCAAATGAGATGTAGAAAGTGGGAACAATAGAATGTACCATGTTATCTTGAATAAACCACGGACATGGGCAGTTACTGGTATGACTTGACTGTCTCTTAAACCTGTTCCTCGAAAGTTTGGGGGACATATGCTAGAAGCTTGGTCAGTGTGATGCTACTGAAATGACAGGACATTTCAGGGGAGGCCATGGTGGCACCAACCTTGTGATGGATTATACGGGCTCTTGGGAGTGCTGGCTCTTACGGGCTTGGATTAGCACCATGAGCGTAAGTGTTCGTAGAAGGAAATCAGCCTACATAGTTGACCTTCTCTTCCCTGGATTGGTTCTCATTTTGCCTCTCCACCATGTTGCACACCGTCAGAGGCTCCTCATCAGCACACTGATACATCTGTTTGAACCTCCAGCCACATACTTGCAAACTAAGCACATTTCTTTACTCTGTAACTTTCATAGCCTCTGGTGTTCATGTTGTAGCAATGCAGAAGGAACTAAATGCACTTACAAAGCACTATTCATCTAACCTCTCTCTCTCAGTGTAATCTTTAATGTGTAAAAGAATCTACTGCAAGTTTTGCTAGAAATGGTGTTGGTGAGCCCAAGAGTCAGTTCTAACAGTCTCCCAGGTGATGCCTCTAATTGTGGGTGTCCGAGGAAAGGTTGTCGATGAAACGGACTCCGGACCCCTGAAAGGTTGCTTGTGACATTGTAGTCATTTTAACCTCGCCTTAGAGGCAGCGTCAAAACCAAGGAGCCTGGGTTTTATCTCAGTTTAGGCTAAGCCAGTCTTGGGCAGGTGTGAGGGAGCAGTGAACACCTTCTAGGAATGCAGGTCCCGAAGGAGGATGGCGGCCACTGCCACCAGGGGGCGCACCACCTCAGCATTTTCAGGCCGGCAGCATCTGGTTTGAGTCAATGGGAGAGGCTGGTAACACGTGAATAATATAAAATGGGATCAAAAAACAAACCGACAAAGCACTGGATAACGTGGAGCCATCCCACTGTCTTCAGGTGTCTCTAATGATGAACACTTTGGATAGGTTGCATGTTTATAACTCTCAAATACCTGACAGCTGTGCTGGTCTTGCGTTAGAGTGATTTCGAAGTCAGACTGAAGACTCGGTTAAGAGCGCTTTCCAGAGATTAGCCCCCTTAAAATAACCCAGCTCTGTTCCAGAGGCGATTGGCTTTGGCACTCGTTTGCTTTAGAATTTTCAGCATGCTTCACTGCCTTAAAATGTCTTACTGAGGAAGGCCCGTGGTGGTCTAATTATCAGTGGGGAAACTGAGGCGCACTGGGAAGAAGAAGCCCCATGCCTTAGATCTGTGCTTAGACTCAAACCAGAAGTTCAGCTTCCTAACTAGGCAGCCTGGCTGACCACCTGGGTGGGCTGTCCAGCTGCTTGACACCCCAGGGCTCCTTAGAAGGGAGTTCCTGGTCACAGAGTAACCCAGTTAAGGCCGAGAGAATGGCTGGCATTGGAAGACGGGCTGGGAAGCCCCACCTAGACTTCTGTTGTCCTGCCAAACTGAAATCATGTTGGCTGTCTTAATTTAAGTCAACTGTCTTAACTGCTTGTCTGTGAACAAATTCTTTTAATTATCTTTATTTTGTAAATTAAAAGCTAAGAAATATTGATGGGAGAAGAATTTCCAAACTATAGGAGCATATAAAATAAAAAAGTGGAAAGCCCCTTTGTGTTCATCAGTTCTCATCCAAATCCTGTACCTCACTGTTAAACACCTAATATATATCATATATGAAATATACAAATATACATATATAATGACATATACATATATAAACACCTAACATATCTTGATCTATATTGTATTTTTATATACATATAGGCACATATGTGCACATTCGTACATTATAGATCTTTGTTTTAAACTTTCAGAGGATAGATACTAAGTATGTATAATTTGATCAATTTGTTCATTATGTCACGAATGGTTTTACATACACAAATAAACTCACATATATAGGGAGAGAGAGGTGATTTTGCTGAACTTTAAAGAAATGGGATTATGCAACTCATACTGTGGCTTCTAATTTTCCCTGATCTATATCATAACCTATCAGGATGAGGGATTGAGAAAACATCTGGATTAAAAGCATGAGACTTTTAGCTGGGCACAGTGGCCACACCTGCAGTCACAGCCTTTAGGGGACCAGGTTAGGAGGATTGCAAATCTAAGACTAGCCAGGGCTGTGTACAAGTGTCTGAAAAACATAAATATAAATCCCAAGGGGCTCGTAAATCAAATATCTGAGGACAGCAGTATGCTTTGTGGCCTGCCCTGGCTGTCTCTCCACACAGTGTTGTATCCACTTGAACTTACATAGACAAAGAGACACAGGTGAGTTTTCCTTCTAAATCAGCGGTTCTTCACCTCCCTGATTCTGTGATCTTTAACACGTTAGTTCCTCATGCTGTGGTGATCCCCGACCATAAAATTATTTTCATTGCTATTTCTTAACTATAATTTTTCTATGGCTATGAATTGTAATATAAATATCGCTTTTTTTTTTCGAGACAGGGTTTCTCTGTGGCTTTGGAGCCTGTCCTGGAACTAGCTCTTGTAGACCAGGCTGGACTCGAACTCCCAGAGATCCGCCTGCCTCTGCTTCCCGAGTGCTGGGATTAAAGGCGTGCGCCATTTCTTTCAGACGGCCTTAGGTAACTTCTAGGAAAGAGTCATTTGACCCCGAGAGGGGTCGCCACCCACAGGCTGAGAACCGAATGATCTTAAGAGTGATCAAAGGGCTCACGTTGCGAGTGATGAAGGTTTTCCTTCTGAGGACTGAGCGCTTCAGTCTCTTATTTCTGTGACTCTAGCTTATTTTATGGAACTCATTTTTCATACTCAGGTGAAACAAGAGATGCAGACATCGCCATAGAATGTGCTGGTGTGTGGTGCTAGTTCTTCAAAACACTCAAAGCAAGTCAGCTGAAAATATTGACAAGCAGGAGCTAGGTAATAGATCTTTTCTTTTCAGATTTTCCTCTAGGACCCACGCCAAGGGCCCACCTAACCGGTCGTCTCTCAGGGCAGCAGGTCTCGGCCTGCTGAAGACTCCCAGGAAGCTGGAGAATAACACAGCTGATTAGACCCTGTCCCCCACTGCCCAGGGTGGCTGGGTGAGGACATCTCTGATAGGTCCCCATGGACCCTTAACATCAGCTAACACTGGATTACAAGGCAAGTCTTTGACTATGGGGGACTGAGTGTGTGTTACTCCTGAGAGCATCTGTCCTGGTTTGCTCCCCACCACCCCCAGAATAAAAGAGGTAGAAAAATAGAGGGGGAATGACTCTCCTGACTTTCCCCGTGAAAAGCAGTTTTTGAAGTGTGTACATACTTACGGAGAATTTCCCTATGCTCATCCTTCAAAGCATGCCACCCCCTCTCCCCCAACCCATCTGTTGACACGTGGAACTGAAGTCACACTGGTGCCAGTCCTTACGTGGCACAACAGGTTTGAGAAGCAGCCAGCGACTGCTTTCAATTTTAGCTGAAGTTCCTTACGAAACTAGCTAGCCCGGGAGGTCATTTGTCTCTGGTCCAGAGGTGGTGGTTTGATTATTCTTGGCTCAGACTGAACTTGGAAGGGAACTGAAGCGTCAGGTAGGGGAAAAAAAATCCTCCATACCTACATGAGAAAGTTCAAACAAATGCACGACACCAGCGTGGACGGATGTCATGGAGACCAAACAGAGTGACTGGAAGTTCAAGGACAGGCAAGAGTGACCTAAAGTTGAGGGAAAGAGGGAGGAAGGCTGCCGTATGGAAGGATTACTGCTTTCAAAAGACACGGTAGGGAAAATGTCCCAGGCTTACTTTGGTACTTAGCAGGGTGCATGCACAAACTTGACTTCGTGGAGTAAAGACTTAAACTGTGCACATTAATAATATATATAATTATTAAAGTCCGTTTTAGAAAGAAGAAAGCTAGCCGGGCGGTGATGGCGCACGCCTTTAATCCCAGCACTCGGGAGGCAGAGGCAGGCGGATCTCTGTGAGTTCGAGACCAGCCTGGTCTACAAGAGCTAGTTCCAGGACAGGCTCCAAAACCACAGAGAAACCCTGTCTTGAAAAACCAAAAAAAAAAAAAAAAAAAAAAGAAGAAAGCTGTGGTTTGGGCCATGAGCCATGCAAAGATAACAACAGCCATCCATGTGGTGAGTCAAAATTCTTCAAACAAATGCATACAACCGGGGAAAGAACGAAAAAAAAAATTAAAACTTAAAAAGAACGATAAAATAAGAGGTCTCTTTGAACCCCAGGCGTCAGCTGAGCTCCTAGCGCAGGAGGAGCCCACGCTGGGGACGCGGCGTTCTCCATGTTCACACCCTGCAGAGGAGCTTTGCACTTGGAGCTGTGGCTGCACAAGCTTTTTAATAAAGACAAAGGGCAAGAGTAGTAAAGTTTCTTCTGCAATAGAAGTGGGGATCTTACCCAATTCTGTGTGCCGGGCTATGGGAAGAACACGTGACCCACAGGTGAAGGGCAGTAGGTCAGTCCTACCTATACAATAAACAGACAAATCACATATCCTTAACTCCCAAGACCCATAGAAGGTCCTGCATGCCAGGAAGATTTTTTTTTCTCCTTCTACCGACACTGGTTCATTGTGCAAAAATGTTCACCCTGGACAGCTAGCAATCTTTCCTTGCTTGAGCCTCACCTCCACGTTACTGAGCAGCATGGAGAGGGGGCACTTCATCACGTAGGTGGTTACTTTTTTTTTTTTCCTCCTCTCCTCCTCTCTAGATCCTGGCTTGTCTGTTGCACACAACTGGCCATGGTTGGTGTTCTGGAGACACAACCTTGCTTTGTTGTAGAGACTGCTCAGTCAGGTCTGGGCACTGTGGGTGAGGGGAGATGGGAGAGCAGGAAAAGACAGCAGGGGAGCCCAGAAAGATGTGCCTTGTCTTGACACAGTGGAGGCCCCACCTCACCGCCTGGTGAACTATATCGAGCCAGTGTTATCAGAGGAGGGAGTGTTGTTTCTTACTCTTGTTTCTTGTTGCTGTTTTGGCTCAGAGTTTCATTCAGGGTGTAGCTCAGGCTGGCCTGGAACTATGTTTATAGCCCAAACAGATGAAGATTTGTAATCCTTCTGTCTCAATCTCTTAGGGGCTGGGATCACAGAAGTGTGTCAGCATGCTTGGGGTTCCTGGGAAGGCTTTTGAGTTTTGTTGTTGTTGGTAGTGCAATGACTGGGCTGTGCAAACAATGATTTGCTTCTATTCCCGACACCAACTCTGCATGCAATTACAAGTGAAGGGCTTATGGAAGTAAAAACTGGGGCAAAGAGGGTGAGCCCTGCCTCCACCCAGTGTGGAGATACTCTGGAAATACACCTGCTTCGTTCTTGAAGGGGAAAGGACCCAGTGCCTCCACGCTTCTCTTTCCAAGTCAGCTCATTCTGGGATGAAACTGTAAGTGTGGGATTTTTATCTTGAAGCATAAGATGTGAGACCAAGTGGGGAACAGACCGGGGAATAAAAGGCAGCAGCCACATAGGGAGCCTCGAACTTTCTAAGAGTGAAACACCGCAGATTAATTCTTTCTGGATCCAGCTCCTTCCAAACTTCTTGTTTCCTGAGGGACCTCCCCAAAACTGAGCCAGGCAGATAACATAGAACTCAAAGAACCACACCAAGGGTGTCTCCCTTCTCCTTTAGATCTGATAGGACACCAAGAGATTGCTCTGTTCTACCCTTGCCTGATGGTGGGGTTAGGAGGAAGAGACAAAGGACCTCTGTGATCTCAGGTACATTCTGGCAGAGATGCTCACATCCTAGAAATTAGGGAGCCTCTCCGCGCTAAGACACTGTCAGGAGGGAAATCAGAAATCCCCACCTTCCACTTGGAGTCATGATTGGCAGCTCCCAGAAGCTATCTTTCAATGTGTTTTTATTCCCTCACCTCCTTTTACTCTGAGATTTCTCAAAACAAGTATCAACCAGCACCGTCCTTTCTCTGGGTCACAAGAGTCTCCTGTCTCTTCCAGGAAATCATCAGTTCCTGGGCTAGTTCCCCACTGCCCTTCACGGCTTCCTCACACCCCCTACACATGGCAGATCACACAATTCCTTCTGCCTATGGTACTTTCTGCCCCCAGGTGAGTTAGTGTTCATTCCCTGACTCAGTAAATTCCAGGTTCCCCGTCCCCCATGCTTGCTTTTCACAAGAGACTCATATGAATGACTTTCCTAGCAAGTTGGATTACTCTGAACTTCTCAAGGGTCTCAGAGTGCTTAATGGAGGTGGCCTAACTGGGGAGTTCTCCATGACACTCCAACCTGGATGGACTTGAATAGTTTAAATTCCTCCTTTGGTACCTGGCAACCAAAGCAAAGGTAGACTCACTCTCAGGCATTTCAGGGAAGGCGTGCTGCACATGGGGCAGCCAGCATAAGGGGAGGAGGGAATAAATTGTACCCACGGGAAGCAAAATCAATCTCTCTCTCTCTCTCTCTCTCTCTCTCTCTCTCTCTCTCTCTCTCCCCCCCTCTCTCTCCCTCTCTCTCCCTCTCTCTCCCTCTCTCTCCCATTTCCCCAGATGTTGTCAGGGGACACCTGACAGTGTGGAAGGGCATCTACTGCCGATTCTGTGGGTCCTTTGTGACCTAGGCATGGAGAAACCCGTACAGAGGTCCCCCCTCCCCGCAACCTCCCAGGGCTAAGCTGCTCAATCCCAAGAGCTTCCACAGAGCCATCCAAGCCATATATCTGTTTTCTAGGGCCATCCCATTTAGGATAAGACTTAGGTTTTCAGCACCACTTGTAAAGCACATGTTTTTCTCTGGTTTTGTGTGTTGTGCCCCAGTTGGCCGGCACTGGAAGGAGGCAAGGGACGCCCATGGTCCAAGCATGGAAAGTGAGCTGTGCCTGGGATCATCAACTTCAATGGTCACCTGCTGCAGATGGAGGTGGGGTTATCAGCTTCCACATTTCAAATAGGCAGGGATAGAAGAACCCGAATTAGGGGAATGGGGGTCTAGATTTAATCTTGGGGTGAGATAGGCTGATGATCCTCAGAAGGCCAGTAGTCTCCTTCCCCAGGGATCATGCCAGGGCCCCCTTAGCTTCAGCCACACACTGGACGTGCTTCAGTTCCTCAGGGAGCGAGAAATGTGAACCTGAGCCAGAGGGGGGAGCCAGGTCACCCCGAATAAGCCAAAAGACCCCAGGAGACCAGTTTTAGAACTTGAGCCTGGCTCACCGGGATCCCCACCAGGGGGCAGAGGGGAACCCCGGAGGCCAACGGGAGGAGGCCGGACCAGTGGTTAGGCACTGGCGACCTAGCACACTCTCACGCTCTCACTGAAGGCAGAGGATGGAAGAGAGCCAAGGAAACCTCCTTTTCTCTGAAAGTTTCAAGCGAATCCTCCTCGGTGGAGATCTGTCTACCCGAATCCCGTCTTGCGGACCTCCCGCACCACCGCTTTCTTTGGGCACCGAAGGGTTGAAGGGCTGTGCACTGGGCTCCCTCCGCAGCCCAGTCTCCTCCCTGCGCCCCCTCCCCGCAGTGCTGGCCAGAGACCCCCTCCCGTGCACCCCACCCCCTATCGTGGACTCGCTGCGGGGCTACGGAAAGCTGCTCTCGCCCGTGCCGCTGGCGCGCCCCTGCCGCCGCTCGGCTCCGAGTCCCCCGCGCGTGGACCGTGTAGTAGGGGGGCTATTCTGCGACGCGCTCCCGCAGCCGGAGACCAGGGCCTGCTCAGGGTGGCCTGCGGCCGGCCCTCCTCTCGCCGGTCCTTCCCCGCTCCTCCTCCCCGGCCCCCGCCGCCCCCGCCTCCCGGCCGCCCCCGCCGCCGCCGCCCCAGGCCGAGCGCGGGCGCGGAGCGTGGGAGCCATGGTGCACGAGCAGGAGAGGGACCCCAAGCGCAAGGAGGCGGCTGCGCGGGCGAGCGGAGAGGAGGAGGAGGTGGCGGGGGAGGAGGGACTGAGCGATAGCGACGAGGGCGACGGCGTGGAGACGGGCAGCGGCCGGGAGGAGGGAGAGC
>NW_004949101.1:3593090-3607165 GCF_000317375.1 Microtus ochrogaster | reverse complement strand
ACCGCGCGCGCGGCCGTCGCCGCCGCCGCCGGAGGGACCTTCTGCTGAGCCAGCTTTGCTTCCTGGCCTCAGTGGCGCTGCTGCTCTGGTCGCTGTCGAGCCTGCGAGAGCAGAAGGGTGAGTGCTCGCAGCCTTCCCCGAGTGGGCGCTGCGGCTCCAGCGGCTCGGGCTCTGGGGCGCTCAGCGCGGGGTGGCTGCGCTCGGCTCTGGCCACACCGAATAGGCACGAGGACACCCAGGTTCCTCGGAGGGCTGGGGAGGAAGGGGTCTGGGCTCTAAGAGTGCTGCAGTGGAGGAGCGACCAGCCCCCCGTAGGCACCCTGAAGACCTTTACTTGTGACTCTTGCCTTCTGCTCCTTTCCCACAGTCTGAGGACTGGTGGTGGCGGTGGTGACAGGGAAGAACCCTTTCACCACCAGGGCCAGTAATAAAGTTGTCCTGGCAGCAATCGGTACTTGTGCATGTAATCAACCACCTGTACTCCTGGCTTGCTGAAGGCTTGCAGGACTGGCTAATCGGCTCACTCCCGGTTCTCCACGTGTTCTCCACACAGTACAGGTGGAGTGGGCAACAGAGAATACTCCTTGCCACCGTTGCGGTACGAGAGCAGGTGCTGGTAACTTCGGACGGGAGAAAGTGATAGCTACCCAAGCTGGGGTTTAGTAATGGGCATTTTCTCTTAAAGGGTCGCTCAGCAGGAACCCACGAATTTTTTTCTCAGGGCTGGTTTGCTTCCTTCCCCGGACTTGAGCTGTTGAGCTGGGGATGGACCAGTCTGTGCTATCCACTTTTTCCTGGTGCCTTGGCTGATGGTGCACGCGGGCGCGCATACACACACACACACACACACACACACACACACACACACACACGAGACTTCGTTCTTATTTTTGCCCTTGGCTTTTCTAGAGCTAAAATAGACATTGAAGAGAAATGTGCTTGAAACAGTTGTCTGGTGGAAACCATTTGGACTCTGGGATGCAGCTGTGTAAAAGAACAAACTAACCCCACGGAAAGGAAAGACTTGGGAGAAAAGCAGTTGTAAAATGATTTTGTACGCTGGCTTTTCAAGTGTCAGGGTTTTTGGGGAAGCAGACAAGTAAATGGTTGTAGGTGGAGTAAAACAGTTACAGTTACGTGCTGCGCTGTTAAGATAGACACGGATCTGATTAGCGTTGCTTTGAAGCGCACAATAAAGGTGTTTTGGTAGTGATGGTGACATTTTAAAAGATGCCATCCATCAAGAGAGGGACTTCCCTCACACTGGCTCATGCAGTGCTACCTGGTAAAACTCGAGGGTCATTCTGGACTTCGCAGATCTCTCGAGAGACTTCATCATATATGGTAATGAGAGAGAGGCAGTCCTGGTTTTCAGTGAAGCCCTTGACTTGATGACTCTCACCGTGGCTTCTGAATCTTAGATTTTTCTGGCCCTGGGTGCTGACACGAGGGAGGGGCTGTTGGAATGAAGTGAGTCTTCTCTCCAAGGGCAGATTCAGATCTGCTAAGCAGTGTCCACTGACTGTCACTAAGAGTGAAAGCCAACAGATAGTTTATGCCTCCCTTGGCAAGAGCTATTTCAAGTCAATTACTTGGTGGCGGTTTCCCTACAGGTTGGGGCCCTGTGAATGACAGGCTTCTCAGCACTTTCCAGGACATAAAGGACATTGTTTTTGTTTTTGTTTTTTTTCCTGGGTGGTGAATGTGACCCACGCAGTGAAAGTTGATCAGCTGCAGGGGGCTTCAATTCCTTACCCCCACCAGGAGCTGGCTTGTCTGGGCTGATAGGGTAGCACGCAGTGTAAACTTGGAACCTGACTTTCATTTGGAAGTAGTTGCCCTGACAATGACGTTTCTGCCCAGGTGCTACTGACTCAAATTTTGTGCCGTAGCATGACCCCCATCTCTACCCTTTTTTTTATTTATATTTCATATTCTCGCTCTCGCTGTCACTTCCTCTTTAGCCCCCTGTCGATGTCTAGTGCAGGGACTCCTGATTCCCAACCCTGGGAAGACTTAGCTGGGAGAAACCCAACAGTTCTAAGGACCCTGTTACCCAGGCTCTGCTTTTCACCTCCACCCCCAACTCCATGGCTTGCTGGTCCTCATTGTGTCTCTAATCACCTTGCTTCCATTAGATGCTGCTTTCAGTAGGGGAGGCCCAGCCGTGTTGCAGCAGCAAGGCATAGTTTTCTTGCAAGATAATTTTAAGCAAATTAATTGCTGCAGGGGGATCTTCCGCTGGTATTTTGCTTGGGGATTGCCATTCGGCATCAGAAACATCGGAGTAGTGACACCCCAAAACTCCAGGGCCACTCTATATAATATCCTTTCAGCGTGGGCAAAAGGTTCATCGTTTTACCCCATTTTAAAGACTCTGGGACTCACCATGGGCAATTAAGTAAAGTCACATAGGAACCAAGGAGTGGAGGGACAAACCAACTTGAGGGGACCTGACTCTTTGCTCCCAGTTATGTTCCTTGCTTTGGGTTGCAGCACTGGGATGGTTGTTTGGTCATGTGGGTGTATTGTCCTAATGACCAAAGGCAATATTTTACCTTTAAAGGCATGTGGTTTTTGTTAAAGATAGCAAGATACCCCCTCCCAGAGGCCTGTTTCCTAAGAATCCCCTACCCTTTTTTTTTTGTTATAAAAGGATAGTTCTTTTTATCAGAAGTAGAGGTGTGTGAAAGTTATGTTATATAATGTCTAACATTTCTAGTCATGAAATTTGGGATTTTTTTTTTGATTTCTCAGTAAATCCAGACTTGGTTACATACTGAAAAGTTCAGTTCTATTTTGCAAAGTCTTTTTTTTTGTGTGCTCAGTATTTGGTCAGAAGTAGTATATCAAAGAATCCATAGTGGTTCTTTTTTTTTTTTCTCCTGTGTAACTAGGATGTGAGGATTGTTTAATTTAGGTCAGGAAGAGTTGGTGCTGAGAGGAAGAGAATTCTTAATTCTGACTACAACAAAAGCAATAATAATAGCAGCTACAGTTTGGGCATCTCAAGTGCCAGGCACTGTGCCAAGCATACCTTCTGTGCATTTACCTCATCTGCAAACACAGGCCTCAGTCTTGTGAGCCTTCAGCAGGGGAGACACAGGCCCCAGGTGCCCTATTTAGTTGTTGCTGATGAAGATCTTCTTTTTGATCTCTGTGTTCAAAGCCAATTTAAATAAGGTGTTAGATTTGCTAATGAGGGTTTTCATTTATTCTTGCCATGAGAATGGATTACTTTCGTATACATTGAGTGGCTTAGAAATGTTTCACTTTTTTTTTTAAATATAAACTCCATGGCCATCTTTCTCTAGAGGTAGGGGTTCTAACACAGGAGCAGTTATATACATCATCTCTTGAAAGTTCTAAGGGTATAACTAAGAAAAAAATAAATATTTGCACACATACACATTAATAGATTTGAAAAGACCACAACTTAGGAGTATATATATGTATATATACATATATACTCTATATATACATATATATAGAGATGGATATATGTCAGTTACTATCACCTTTTAACAAATTAGCCCCAAACTTGGTATCAAGTTTAAAAAGTTGTTTAACTTTTTTTGCCCATGGGTACTTCAGTTCAGGAATTTGATGGGCATGTTTGGGATGGCTTTTCTCTACTTCATTATGGCAGAGGCCTTGACTGGGAAGAGTGTAAGACTGGGCAACATGACAGTGGATTTGGAATCATCCGAGACACCATCACTCCCATTTATAAGGGTTGATGTGGATGTTGACTAACACACGCATGGTCTTTCCTTGGGGCTCAGTTTGAACTTCCTCAGAGCATGGCAGCCAGGTTCCAAGAGATAGCACCCCTGAAAACAAGGTGCTTGGTAGTCTTATGGTCTAGCAGAAGCCACAGAGTGCTGCTGCCGTGGTGGCCTTCTGCTGGTCAAGGCAAGAACAAATGCCACCCAGGTTGAAAAGGGTGAGGATGTGGAGTCACCATTTTCTCAGTTTAATGGGAAATATGATGATTGGTATATTTGGAAAAACTCTGGAGATTTGAAAGGACCGTAACTTAGGAGTGAGTGAAGGCATTTCCCAAGGTAACCAGTTGTGAGTACAGGAAGTATATACACATAACTTGTATGTAAACATTTGTATGTACACCCATGTGAATATACACTGCACATACATGCACATGCATAATATTTTTTGAAATGTCCTCCAATCATGAGAATATTGACCTTAACCTTATTTGATGTGAAGATGAAGATAACTTTGAAGGAGGCGGCACAGTGTGGATGTGAAATGCATATTGAGAGTCCATCTTGGCTTCCATGGAATTCCACTCTTCAGAGGATTTGGGGTGCAGCCTGCAGACTCCCTCACTTCAAGTCTCCTTTAGCCTTCTCTTTTCTGACTTCACTTGGACTTTTCTGTTGCTTCACAAGGGTGTACGACCTTGCTGGTCCCAGATTTCTCACATGTGCTGGTCCCTCTGTCCTGCTGTGTCCACCACCACCTCACTCTGCAGTGACTCAATCCTTCTGCAAGGCCAGGATCTCCTGGACTACATTAGATTCCCCGCTGTGTTCTCTGAAAACACTGCTTTCAGTTGATTATATTTATCAAAGTCGGCAGCTATCTGTTTGTTTGAGTAACATTCCTCTTCATTGGGTTCTGAGCTCCAGGAGGTCAGAGACCCTGTGATCTATGCTGACATCATTCACCCCCATCACCCAGCCCATAATAAGAGCTCGAAATATTATTTGTTATAGAGAAGTCCTTTTGATTTCTGAACTTCAATGCTTGTGATAAAAATAACAAAACAAAACCAAAAAAAAAAAATCCACCATGTTTTAGGGCCCTACTTGCTGGCATATGCTTATTTTTATAATTTCTGGTCCTGTAAATTTGATGTTGTTGCTCTTTTTTTTTTTCTGTGGTGAGTACCAAGCTGAAAAAACGTGGCAGGCTCTGCACAGTATCACTTGGATGGTGGTAGGATTTGAACCTGGGGACGCCTGTGTCAAGGTTGCATATGGATGCATTATCCAGCATTGGCAGAGAGGAACCCAAGACAGGGAATCACCCTGCCTTTTTCAGTCCGCCGAGGAGTAAGGAGTAACAGAAGGCTGGCTTCATAGAAGCAGTATTTTAGAAACACGTTGCTTTCAACCTTTTCTATTTTCCGCACAAACATATATAGAAGTGTTTCTCTCCTCCTGCCTTTTCTTAGCTGCTCATCAACCCAGATTTTTCTCAAAGATTTCCTCTCCTCAGAAGCCTCGAATCCTTGTGGGAAGAGGGAAGATTTTTTTTTTTTTACCCTGGAGGGTTGGCAAAGCCAAAAGAATTGCAAAACTAGCTATTTGCTGAGCATTCCAGGGCCTGGTGGCAGCTGGCTGATAGAGCAGGACTTTGGCAACTCTCGCTTCTATAAGGAGTGTTCCATGCGCACAAGGAAAATCTTTGTGTATGTGTTTGGGTAATAGAGACTACAGAGACTGTTCCAATGGGGAAACTGAGGTCTAGGGGAATTAAAAAAAAATGTTGCCGACGTCACACTGCAAGTGGGTTGTGACCTCAAGAGAGGGATTTGAGGATTTCTGATTGATGGCTATCAGTTTCTGATTCTGTAGAGTTTATTTGACAGCCCGTTTTATTCATTGCTTGTAATAGTTTTAAACAAGGTTCTGCTGTGTAGGATCTGAGACTGTGAAGTACTGAGGACTCAAGTGGAGGAAGGTTTGCCATAAGCCAAGAGGGTGATGGGCTATGGGGCTTCCAGCATTCCGCTTGCTCTTCTCTCTGTCTGCTCCTGCCTTGGGATTAGCTATGCTCCTCCATACTGTTGCTAATGTTGGGTGTCACCAATCTTTAATGGCTTCCCTGCCCCATTACCATCCCTGTTAGCTCTCTTCTTGTGAAATTCTTCTCAGTGGATTCCTTGGAAGGAGACCTTCATAGGCTCCCAAGGACATCAGATGTAGGGATCTCTGCCTATGACTCCCTTAATCAGGCATTTTGCTAGTTGTTGGGGTTACAGTGGTATCTGAGATAGACACCCAGTATTGGCCTTTGGGATTTTTGATTAGCGGGCACCGAGTAGCTATTTTTGAAGAATTTTGGAGATATGAATGAGAAATCCTGCATGCCCTGGAGGAGTATATGGTTCTTTAGAGGCGCTGAGACCTGGAAAACAGATGGAAACTAGTTAGAAAGACAAACTCCTAGAAAACTGAGAAATACTGTGGGCAGGTAACAGACAGAGATGCCACTGTAGATGGCCAATAACCCCAAATAACATTTTTCACCCTGAATTATCAAGTGGGAAATTGGAATTTAAAAATAATGAGATGTCATTTTTTGGATAGATTAGCAAACGTTAATGGATCCAAGTGTAGTTGACTGCAATATGGAGGCTGTGTGGCTAAGCTGTTACTGTTTTGAACCACATACATGCTTATGGGATTAGAATAGCCCCATATATTTTTGAAGCCTAGGTTAAAAACTCAGAGAACCTGGATACAAATGTGGACCATGGAGCTGATTGGCCATGGCCCTTTAAAGCCTGGAGTTTAGGATTAGAAAGGAACCCTGGGGATCAGGATAGACCAGCGCTGGTTGCTTATTTAAACCATGCAATTTAGCATTCATTCTTTGCTTTTCAGTAGCTATGTATTCCTGAGAGGATGGGCAAATAAAATCAGCTCAGCTGCTCCCCAGTTTGGAGAATTTCCCATCTGTAGCTTTTGCAGTATTGACAGCATTGCTCTTCATTTTCCCCATACATGCCTCCTTCGTTCTGACTGAGAAAGGGACATTTTTACTTTAGCGACCTGCTCCGCCACCAGAATTTAAACCCCTGGAGGACGCGAAGGAACAGAGGGTAGTAGAGAGGCCTGGTTGGCCAGGCTGGCATTGCACATCCACACCAGGAGGTCAATAGTGCCATTTTCTAGATGGAACAGGAAGTGTTCACTTTTGGGTAGTTTGACTTAGTGAGCTGATGGGACAGGAAGCCGACAGTTGAAAATCGGGATTATCAGCAGTTGCCGCCACAGATGAGGACTTGCGAGGAGTATACCAGAGGTGAGAATTGTCTCTCTGACGAGCTCGTGTTCCTCAGTCTGCAGTGTCACCTAGGGAACTCTGCGCTTCACTTGGGTCTGAGTCTTGCCCAGAGATACTGATGAAACACCCTAGGGTACGGTGTGGACATTGCGATGTTTTCTTAAGGGTGACGCAGTTGGTGCCAGTGTGCAGCCAAGACTGAGCCTGCTGGGGTAGGTAAACGTGCAATATTCATTGTATTATGGCTATGTAGAGGCCCAGTGTCGCTGAGCTGTGAAATACACTGAACTCAAATTTTCTCTTCTGGATGTAAATCAATATTCTTCTACTTGGTTTTCTAAACGTTTGCCACAATTTCACTCCAAACTCTCTTCCCCCGGCCTCATCTCATCTTCGTATGTACAATGGCATTACGTTCACCATTGGGGTTTCTCTGGGAAGTGATCTTCATGCAGATTCTTCTGGCTGTTTCTTGTCTGGTCAGGTTACTTGGGAAGTCTGCTGTCCAGCTGTTGTCTTGCTCCCCCCCTCCCTTCAGCTCTGTGCCGTTCACATCTCTGAGCTTTCCCCTGGAAGTTGACTTCCTAGAAGTCGCGTATGCGTCTCTGCTCTGTGCTGTTCACGTCTCCGAGCTCTCCCTTGGAAGTTGTCCTCCTGGAAGTTGCGCATGTGTCCCTCTTGGCTTAAGCCTGCAGCTGTTGTTTTGGGGTTCACACATGCCAGGTGCCTCTGGAATAAGGCAAAGCAAGCCTAGGTGTGAAGCCTGGTATGTTTGAAGCTGTGATCCTTCTTCTGACCCATGGGTCACGTGGATTGGGCTCATAACGTAGGTTATGCACCTATAATCCTAGAATTTGGGAGGGCTGAAGCAGGAGGGTTATGATTTTGAGGCTAGCCTTAGATTTAAAATAAAAGGAAAATAATTTAGGGTGGGCCCCATTTTCTTTGGGGCTCTGAAGATGTTGCTTGTATATCTTTCTTTCAATGATGCCTCTTGGAAGTCTGGTTCTGTCCTGGTTTTTAATTGTTTTTTGACTCCGTTTCCTTTTTCTAAGACATTTGCTTTGTTCCTCCTGTGTTATTTGTTCCTAGAGTCAGTGAGTTATATGACCAGTATGGTTCTGTGTCTGTCCATTCCCTTCAGATTCTTCTGATCTGAAAGTGTGTGTCCCACAGGCCCACTATCTCCCGCTCTGTGATATCTTCATCCTTGCTTGCTCCCTTTCTGGGTTGTCTGTTGTTGTATGCCTGAGTTCCTGGAAGCATCCCCTCATTTACCTTCATTTCCTACTCCTTTTACCCTTTGGACTGGGCTTTTCTTTTTTTTCTTTCTTTTTTTTTTTTTTTGAGATAGGTTTTGTTATCCACTCTGGCCTTGGATGCATGATCCTTCTGCCTTAGCTTCTCAAGGACTGATGTTACAGTTACATGCAATTGTCCCAGACATTTGGTGTGATTTCTATGCATGTTATCTATATATTTATTTATATTAATACATGCAGGTATTTTGACTACATATATGCTTGTGTATCACATGTGGTCCTGGTGCCTGAGGAGGCCAGAAGAGAAGTGTGGATCTTCTAGGACTGGAGTTCCAGAAAGTTTGAGCTGTCACATGGGTGTTGGGAATCCAACCCAGGTCCTCTGGCAGAGCAGCCAGTGTTTGTAATCTCTGTACCATTTCTCCAGCCCCTCTACATTTTTTTTAAACCAAGAATTCCCCACTCCTTAAAAAAAGAAACCTTCATTTAATTAGTCATTATTGCGTGGGTCTGCCTGTATGATGTGTGTCGGGCGAAGCGTGCACGTGGAGCCAGAGGAAAACCTTATGGCGTTAGTTGTCTGCCTCAACTTTCACTGGGTTCTGAGGATCTCACTCAGGTCACCAGGCTTGCACAGCAAGTACTGTCATTCACTGGACCGTCGTGTGGCCCAGGTTTCCTACTCTTACACTGGCTTCACCTCCCAAGAGCTGCATCTCCTGTGGGGATTACTTTAGCAGCTCCTTATTTTAGCCATCCGCATCATCTCTCCCACCTCTGAGTATGCACACATTCATTTTGAAGAGTCCCTTTCTTTCTGCGGACTCCTCTGTAAGTGGCTCTTGTCCACCTGTGTTGTTCCATTTTCCTTACCAGTGTCTTTAAATGTCAGACACTTTGGTGTCTGCACCTCCCTTGTGTGTAGGTGAGGCTGTTGCAGAGATCATGGCAATGGCAGAGGAAGGACTTGTTGGTAAGTGTCCCTAGGAGCTCATCTGACTGGGTCATGTCACTGGGAAAGACTCTATGTGTCTTGTTTTCCATCTTTGTCAGGGGTTAGTTGGATTTCCTAGAGAAAGATCACTGTGTCCTGCCATCAGATGGTGACCTGTTCTCTCAGGGAGTCCAGTGGGAGAAGAGGTATTTCTTCAGCAATGAAGAGCACTTGCTCTGCCTCAAGGACTTAGGTCTTCCCTACAGTGACTAGGAAGGGGCTCAATAACTTATTTGTTGACAGAACCCAGGCCATCCCACATGATTTAAATCAGCTTGCCTCCTTCCTCCCTCCTCTTCCTTTTCAATTTTAGCTACATATGGAAACTAAGGATAGGGAGTAGGAGGAATGGAAAGTCTTTTTTAATTGAAATTTTTTATTGAGTGAATTGCAGATTCTCATATAGGTGGAAAACAAAATACAGGACTCTCCATTGTAGTGTTTTCTAGTTAACCTCACTGTAATATTTTGCAAAATTGTGACATAATATTATTAGTAGGATGGTAGCATCAATCCAATCTACCTTTCTCACTTGGATTGATTCTTTTATTATGTATGCATTTGTGTGTGTGCATGCACGTGCGTGCGTGTGTGTGTGTGTGTGTGTGTGTGTGTGTGCACGTGCACGCGTGTGTGCATTTTGGGTTCTACAAGTTTAATAACCCATGTGGATTTGTGCATCTACCGCCAACCATCAAGGTATTGGAGAAGGGTCCCTCTAATGACAACACCGTCCATATCTTTTAGTATAAAAGGACCAGTGGCATTAAGTAATTGATAACCACCTACACTCAAATAACATCAACTTAAAAATCGTGGTTTTAAGAATGAAGGAAAATCACCACCAGGACTATTATATTCTGTACAAAATTTTGATTATACATTGGGGCAGAGAAATAGTCACCAAGTTCGTTTACATTTGAGAACTGAAGATGTGGACAGCCTATGTTTGCAGAGTCAACGCTCTAACGTATGGAAAACTGAACTGAACACAAAGGAAAGTTTATGCTTGGTATGCGGAGGGCTTCTTTGATGGAAAGTTATTTCTGTCATTTGTGTCATATTTCTGAATGAAGGATGCATAAAAATGGCTTCTTCAGATAGATGGATCATTCGGGAAGTTTAGCCATATAAGGCTTCCATACTGCTTTCCTTGGTATTTGTTTTCTGGAATATTGACGTGGAGGCACTCTTGGGGCGACTGAGTCTTAATGTCTGATTTTGTTAGAAGTGACATGAAAGAAAATTGCCAATTTCACTCTTTGCTTGAAAAAAAAAAAAAAAAGAATCCGCTTAAGAAAACACAGCACAGTTAAGGGAGGGATCTAATGAACGAAGATCAACTTTTGGCAGATTGTCTCACATTCGGAAATGTTACTGAAGTGCTGGAATCTCCTGGGAAACTTTCTGACATTCGGGAGAGTCAGTCCATGGGAAAAAATGGGGAGTCACAGGGCGAGCCGCTTCGTGTAGCAAGTGAGGAGATGCGGGAGGCTGGAGCACTGGCGCTCGGGACACTCCTTACCATTGTTCCACGCACGTCTGTCTTGATGTAATCAGGAGGATAATGGGCTCTTTGGAAGTGAGTGGCCTGGGTCGTCTTCTTTCTTCTGTTTTTCTTGTTAGCAATGTTTGAACGTATAACTTTCCAACTTCATTTTGTCCTTGATATCATGCTTCTGGACCTTGCCCCAAACACTGGTTGCTAAGGATAGCTTCCTAGGACCTTAGAATCATAGTATTTGGAAAACGATCCACGGTCTCTGGAGTAGGGTTTCAGGTTGATGTTTAAAATCACGGGTAGTTTTGGGCTGTGTACAGCGAGTAAACTCATCGCACCCACTTTAAACAAATCTAGGCAAATTCAGATCAGCCTCATTATTTTCTAACATTGTGATGTCATTTCCTCCCTTCAATCTGTCAATCTTGACATCAAACCATATATAATGGATTAGATCTTTAGTTTTTTTTTTTTGTTTGTTTGTTTTTCGAGACAGAGTTTTTCTGTGTTTGCCCAGGCTGTCCTGGAACTTGTTTCTGTAGTCCAGGCTGGCCTCAAACTCAGAGACCTTCCTACCTCTGCCTCTCAAATGCTGGAATTAAAGGTTTGTACCACCACTGCCCAACAGATCTTTAAATTCAGAAAAAACTTATCTATCTATCCAGTATGTGTGTATGTATGTATATATGTATGCATACATGTATGTATACATGTGAGTACATGTATGTATGCATGTGAGTACATGTATGTATTCATGCCACAGCATAGTGGAGAAGTCAGAAGACAGCTGGGAAGTTTGAGTTTTCTTCTTTCAGGCTTAGAGGCAAGTGTCCTTACCCACTAAATCATTTTGCCGGTCCCTACATTGTTTTTAAATAAAAAAATTAATATGTTTTAATTTTAAAATTGCATATGGTAGAACTGACCGACAGTCAAGATACAGAGAGAATGTCACTCTTCCTGTAAAACTCTGAATTGTCCCTTAGTAGTCACGTCTTCCTCTCATCCATTACCCTGACCATTGTCTGTTATCAGAGCATTTGAATTTTTAAGAATGTAGCCAAATGTAATGGCAGCACTAGGGAAGGGTAGACAGAAAGGCTGTGAGTTTGAGGCTAGTTGAGGCTAAATAGGAAGATTTGCCTCAAAAGGAAATAAAAATTATTATTATTTTTTTTTTGCAAATGGAATCTAAGACTCTAACAGTTTCTTTCTTTTTCGTAATATTATGACTTCACTTAAGTTGCCTTTGGAATCGGGATCTTGCGCGTCCACTTCTTTTGGCTGAAGTAACATTTCATTTGCAGGTATTGAATACTTTATTCTGTTCCCCGTTGTAAGGCACTTGGTGGCTTTTAGTTTGTTTATGAATGAAGATGCTATAATACTCAGTTCTTTTCCCTACCATATTACCATGGCTGGATTCTTTAGTATGTCATTTGAATAGTCACCCATGACTTGTCCTGATGTTAGAAGGGAATATTTAGTCGTAAACTGTTAAGCACAATGTTTACTATAGTATTTTCATAGTTATATATGTTATGATGTGAAGGAATTTCATGTCTAATTTTCATTTGGTGAGAAGCTCCTTTGTAAAATAAGGGATAGGTATGGAAATTTGTCAGAATAATTGCCCCTCTAATTTTTCTCTTGGACAGTTGATAGTGGTTATACAGAATGGATTGTGTGGAATGGCTTTTGAACACAGATCCAGTCTTGCACACCAAGGAGAAGCCGCAGTAGCTCAGGAAATGGTTTTGCAGTTTACATTTCTTGGATTTGAATTGCTAAAATTTTACTGAGGACTTTTATGTTATGATCGCATGAGAAAATGGTCTGTGATTTTGTTTCTTGGTGCTGTCTTTGTCTGGTTTTGCTGTCGGGACAATACTGGCCCACAGAATGAGTTGGGAGATGCCCCCACCACCACGCTTCTGTCTGCTAGAAAAGATTGGAATTGACAGAGCCTCCCTTTTAGCTTGTCATCAGCATTTCTTCATGACTTTAAAGTTCCGATATGATTTAATGTCTGCATGATGGTAATAAAGTTGCGGGGTTTTTTTGTATGTGAGAGAGAGCCTTGCTGTGTAGCTCAGGTTAGTCCTCTTGCCTCCGCCTGTGCGTGCTGGAGGAGTTGTAGGTGTACAACTGTCACAAAGCTCTAGATGCTTCTGTAAATATTATGGAAACCAATGTTTCTGGAGTCCTTAGCAGGCTGGGGACTCTGTTCCAGATACTTTTTATGTCTTAACTTCTTTGGCCTCACTGAATAATCCTATGGAATGGGAAAATTCTTCTCTCTGTTTCACAAGTAAAGGAAAACAGGACACAAAAATTGAAGCAAATTGTTGAAGCTTAGGGTTTTCTGTGTCTTAGATTAGAACCCAGACAGTCTGATTCTCCTTGGATTGTTCCGTGTCATACCTGATTCATTTGAGTTTCTTTTTGACAACATTTTATTTTTTGGATAGGTCCTCACTCTGTAACCCTGGCTGGTTTGGAACTTGACCTCAAACTCATAGAGCTGCCCTTGCCTCTGCCTTCTGGTTGGTAGGATTAGAAGTGTGCACCCCTGCACCTGGCTTTTTTTTAGGTCTCTATTTGGCAGCACGAGGTATTTTCCATGGGTTTTCTATGGTGAGAGTCTCGTACAGAAATCCTTGCCAGTATCTGACAGTTTCTTTGACTGGACTCTTAGAAACAGTATTTCCTCATTAACGGACATGTCCTTTGGAGAGGCTCATAGTTCCTGCTCTGTCAGCTTCCAGGAATGTGAACAGGTTTGAAATCCCCACAGCCATGCTTGACAGCTTCGGATTCAATGTCCACTTGCCAAAAGTGAGAATGATAATTTTGTGGGGGTGCGTTTCTTCGGCACTGGGAGTCAAGCCCCAGCCTCGTGCAGATACAAGGCAAGTGCTCTGTCACTGAGCTCCAGCCCAGCGCTTACATAGTTCCCATTCAGTTACTGTAGAAGAATGGACCCTCACCACTTTTGTTTGCCTTTCTCCTCTGTCTTTCCTCCATTATATCACTTTCTTTCCTTGTGGAAAAGATTTCTTCATGGGTAATCTCAATTTTCTTTTTTCATTGGAGGAAAATCATTCCAGGTCAGGGTTGTTGTAAGTCTATGTTCCCACACTCAGGCCTGCATTTCTACCTAGGGAGGTAATCACTTTTTAAATGATAAAGTGTAAGAGTTTTATATGTATTCTGTGTATCCTATCCTCTCGGAAGTCTTTGTGGCATATGGGTATCATTTTCATCCAGCTCAAAC
>NW_004949101.1:3588426-3592990 GCF_000317375.1 Microtus ochrogaster | reverse complement strand
CTCTCTCTCTCTCTCTCTCTCTCTCTCTCTTTTTGCTTATATATTTTATTATTGTATTCTTAGCTTCAGGATCTTAATCATATATTTATTCTACATAATTGTTGCTATCTTTTCTTCCTACCTGTATGATTTAGCTTTAAAAAAATAACCCTGTTCTCATCTGGGGTTAATTGTAGTTGACCTGAAGATGCAAACAGATCCACAGACTCGCCCGTTAATTCTGGTCTTGTTTATGGAATCATCTTGACCCATGCATTTCTCGCATGGCTTCGGCCCGTGTTTATTCTCCCTGTGCCACTGGCTGCTTTTATGACATTGATTTTACTCCGCTTCCTCGTTAATTAAAGCTGTCGTTTGTTAGCATGTTAATTTTTTGGCAGGGTTGAGGCTCCCGTCCTCTTGTTTTGGAAAAAGTCATTTGCTGTTATCATCCGTTTATCTTCCTAAGTGAACTTTAGAATCTCTGTGAAATTTCCATGAAATCCCTCTAGGATTGGGCAAATCTATAAATAGTGTGTGGAAAAATGGCATTCTGCAGTGCAGATTTCTCTCACCCCTGCGGTGCTGTTTTGTTTGATCAGGCTCTAAGGAAGTTAGCTGGAAGTCATGATCACTTCCTCATTTCTTTCCTGCGTTTGTTTGGGAAAGTCATTCTGCCGTGTATTATTTATCATTGCCGTTGCTTCATTCCGTATACATTTGAAATATTTCTTCATACTGTTTAATTGTTTTTTTTATGGCTTATTTTTATTTATGTGTCTGTGTTTCTGTGGAAGAGGATGCCGTGCGTGTTCAGGTGCCTGCGGAGGTCAGAAGAGAGCATGCTATGCTGTGGCACTAGACTTATAGAAGGTAGTGAGCTGCCTGATATAGGTGCTGGGAACTCTCAATCACTAAGCCATCTCTCCAGGCCCCGCATTGTATTTTTAAAATTTTAAAAATGATGTAAATATAATTATTCTGCTAAAGCCGTACTTCTCAACCTTACCAATGCCGTGGCCCTTTAATACAGTTTTAAACAGTTCCTCACGTTATAGTGACCCCAACCATAAATTTATTGCCCTTGCTACTTTATAACGTTAATTTTGTTACTGTTTTGAATTGTCATGCAAATATTTGTGTTTTTCAATGGTCGAGGACTGCTATGCTAAAGGGATGTAGCAATACAATGACTTCTGAAGGGATTCTGTTTGACCTGGACACCAATGCCTCACTCAGGCCCCGTCAGAGAAACTTCTTGCCGTAGATAGGAACCAACACAAACAGATGGTACACAGAGAGTGGGAGACACTGGAGCACTCAGTCCTAATGGGGATGTCTTCATCCAAGCCCTTTCTTCAGAGCTCAGGGGTCCATGGGAGAGAGGAGGCAGAAAGAATGTAAGAGCCAGGGCCGACTGGATGACTCCATACACAACAGGACTGATGAGCATGTGAACTCTCAGTGACTTTGGCCACTTGCCCGGGGTCTGTTGTAACATGTGGGTCGTATGGGGTCCCAGCACTGAGAGGGAGAAGTGGACATGGACTCCCACCCCTAACCAAGAAGCTATGTTCAACTGATGCCCATAGCAAAAGGAACAATTAGTTTGCTCCAATGAGGCTTCACTGGTGTGTTAACCACACTCCTGGACAAGGCAACATGCTGAGGAGTAGTTGGCCAATACAAAATGAACTCAATGGGATTTTAATAAACTTTTCATCTCATTTTGCTTTGTTTGGGTATTTTTTTTTTTGCCTTATTAGTCTTTTGCTTGATTGCTTTGGCTTCTGTTTCTATGCAGTTTTTTTGTTTGTGTGTATTTATTTCATTTGGATGTTCAATTGTTTAAAGAGAGAAAGGGAAAAAGAACATAAAGTTGGGTGGATAGAGAGGTGGGAAGGACCTGGATTAGGAGAGGGGAAAACATGGTCAAAATATATTGTATAAAATTATTTTTCAATAAAAATTGTGTAACTACTTTAAAATTAATTTATTATGCAAAGCAATAGCGTCAAATTTTGTGATAATTTGCTACCAGATAGGGAACTTTTGGACCAGCTTGCTACGGAGTATTTATTTATCTGTTGTGGAACTTCATTTCCAATTCTAGCGTCTCTGATGTTTATGATAACTCACAGACATTGAATGTGAATAGGCCTAGTTAATGCCTATTGAAGTGTTTAGCACAATATGATGTAAGTACAGCTCCACAATAAGCCAAGTCCTACATGGCTGTGATAATAGGGTTTTTCCTTTGAATTTGGTTGGGACCCTCTATGAAATATTTACTCTCTTACATTAATGAATTTATATATTTGTTTTCTAGACTAGGGTGTCAAAATAACATTAACTTTATAAAATGAATTGACAACATCCATGTTTCTTTATGTTACAGAATATGTTGACAAGCATGGAAATTAGTTTGATAGTTAGAATGAGCTTGTCCATGGTCTTTTTTTTTTTATTGAGCTCTACATTTTTCTCTTCTCCCTTCCCTGCCTCTCCCCTCTCCGCCTCTCCCATCCCCTTCAACCCTCTCCCATGGTCCCCATGGTCTTTTTTGGTAGCAATTATGTGCAAACTACAGTTTCTTCCATTTATATTTTCTTATGTGGGAAATTTCCATTTTCCCAAAGAACTGTCAATTTCGTTAATCTTTTAAAAATGATCAGAATTATGCATCCTTCTTATTTGCTTTAACTGCTGTACTTGTGATTGTATGATCTTCCCTCAGCACTGAGATGAGCTTTTCTAATTCTCTTGATCCAATTGGATGCTATTTGGCTGACTTAATTAATTTTCAAAGATTGACTGATTGTATTGATCTATTTTGGTTTTCCCATTTTGCTGATTCAGTTTCTGCTGCCATATTTCTGTAAAAATCTTCCTATTCCATTTATCTTCTAATATGTTGAATTATGAGTATTATCTTTATTCATTTTGATTAGTGGTACATTTGATTTTATGGGTAGTCAGACTTACACTATATATAAATATTTAAGGATCATGTAGTCATTGTTGCTTCGTTGCAAATAGTAGTATAATTTCCACTTTATTTCCTCTGTAATTATTTAAGAGACTGATTTCTGATTTCTCAGATGCCATAATACACACACACACATATATGTAAATTTTAAGTTTCAGTTTTATCTCATTTTTTGTCTAGAGAATATGACTATTGTGGATTCTTATCTGTTTCAATTCTTTTTTTTCAAATAAACAAAAACTATTTTTATTAAGCTTGTGTACCAATTTATACTCCATATTTTTAATATATACACTCATGGTAGCTGCTGCTGAATTAGATAGATTATAAAATAAAGACAGCCATATTTTACAGCTCATTTGCTCAGTGGGTGTGTGTTAAGTGAATGAGAAACAGAAGGTCCACAGATTAACTCAGTGTATCTTAAAAACAAATCAGAGCAGAAAACTGTTGTTCTTAATACGAGAAAGATGTATTTAATGCGATAAGAGCATTACTAACAATTTTCAGAGTAAAACTTTAAAGTGATACAGCAGGCTCAGTTTCGCTCCCTTGGGACTCAGTCTCATGGTGTGAATTCAGAGTCCCTTTATTTTTTTAAATTTAATTAATTTACTTATTTTATATCCCAACCGAAGTTTTCCCTTGCTCCTCTCCTCCCATTCCCTTCCCACTCCCTTCTGTCCCTGCCCCAATCCATTCCTCCTCTGTTTCTGTTCAGAAAAGGGAAGTTCTCCCATGGGTATAAGCAAAACATGGCATATCAAGTTGTGGTAAGACTGAGCAAACACCCTGCCCCCTTATATTAAGGCTCGGCAGTGCCATCCAGTATGAGGAATGGGTTCCCAAGAGCCAGCCAAAGCGTTAGGGACCACTCCATTGTTAGGAATTCCATGAGTAGACCAAGCCATAACTGTCACATTATTGTAGAGGACCTAGGTCGGTCACATGCAGGCTCCAAGGTTGTTGGTTCAGACTCTGTTAGTTCCTGTGAGCCAGGTTAGTTGTTTCTGTGGGTTTCCCTGTGTTGTCCTTGACCCCTCTGGTTCCTATAATCCTTCTCCCTCCTCCTCAGCGGGATTTCTCCAGCTAATGTTTGGCAGTGGGTCTCTGCATCTGTATCCATCTGGATAACGGCTCTGATGGAAATTGAGGTAGTCACCAATCTTATCACAGGAGATGGCCAGTTCAGGCTGTGCGTCCACTATTGTTAGGAGTCTTAACTAGGGTCATTTTTTGTAGATTCCTGACCCTAAAATGCTCACCCCTCTTTTGCAGCCATCTCTTTTACTACTTTCCCCTCTATTCATCCCCTAACTCAGTTCCCCAAGTTCCTATCCCCACCTGTCTCCTGTCCACCCAGGAAATCTCTTCTATTTCTCCTCCTAGGGAGAGCCATGCATCCCTCTTGGGTCTTCCTTGTTACCTAGCCTCTCTGGGTCTGTGGATTGTAGCATGGTTATCCTTTCCTTTAGTTCTTAAAACTATGAACTATTTGTAATTCAGAAAACCATTTGTTTGTCTTTTATGTCAATTGCCTTCTCTCCTTCCTTCCTTCCTTCCTTCCTTCCTTCCTTCCTTCCTTCCTTCCTTCCT
>NW_004949101.1:3579170-3588326 GCF_000317375.1 Microtus ochrogaster | reverse complement strand
CCTTCCTTCCTTCCTTCCTTCCTTCCTTCCTTCCTTCCTTCCTTCCTTCCTGCCTTCCTTCCTTCATCTCACTATGTAGCTCGGGCTAGTCCAGATCTTGCTATGTAGACCAGACTGGCCTCAACTGCTCTCAGAGTCTCAGAGGTTCACCTGCTTCTGCCTCCCGAGTACTAGTTAATCCTAGGAATATGCCACCATGCCCGACTCTGGTTTTTCCCTGATCATATTCTAGGAACATCTGCATTATTTTTCTCCTTGGTGATTGGATTTTCAGCACAACTATGACTTTTGCCTTTCATTCCTCTTTATGCTTTATGGCTACATTTCCTTTATCTTTCTTATGCCTCGTCTACCTCTAAGTTAGCCAACTCCATTATAATCTTAGCCTTGCTGTTTAGTGATCCAATTTTTTTTATTTTTACCTGAAGCCCATGTTTCTTGTACAACATCGAGACTCCATTTAGGTTTTTGCTGAGAGCTTCTTTCCATATAATACTTTCTTCTTTGTGAGAAATTTTCCTTTTTCTTTTTCATTAAGATGCAGGGATTTTTCAGGAGATGAAAGCCATTGTCCTTTGACTGAGGAAGTCTAGACAGACCTCTTGTTTCCCCAGTGTCCTTCTCCATTCTCACGGGGCCCCAACAGTCGGTTTCCATGAGGATCAGTGATGCTGAAGGGCGGGCTGGTGGGTGTGGCTTGGCTAACTGTCCAGTGTTTGAGGATCCTGCTCTACTCTGAAGTCTGCTCCTGCTTCCTAGGGCTGTGAACATGTGACTGGGACTTTTTATTCTCTTTATTATTTTCATCAAGAAATGATTCCTCCTAGTTCTTAAACCAGAGATAGTGTATGAAAGTTTCCCAGCTTCCCGGATTACAGCTTTCTGGTGCTCACCATCCCTCCTCCTCTTTTGTCTTAGTCTCTGGAAAGCAATATAGCAGCATCCTGTTTTCTCTCTGGTTAATTTGCATTTCCAGGAAATGGGGTCCCTGAATAGATGAGTCTAAAATGCTGCGTTGCTGGGGGTGGAGGTTCCCTTGAAATTAGTTCCTTTCGGTCGCAAAGCCCTCGTTTTTCTGAGGTTGGTGCTTACACCTGGGGGTCAGCGTATTCTCTCTGGTCCACCTGTCACATCCCATTTTTATGTCTCAGGGCCTCCACACTCAGCATCTTTCTACGTTTTTCTATATCCCATTCATTGGGGATGTGGAGAAATGCGAACTGTTCGCCCCTAGCTAGCTGACATTATATTCCAGAATGCCTCGTCGGATTTCAGCTTGAAAATGTCTGCTTATTAGAAAGCAAATTATCTTCCCAACTCTGCAGGTGAGTCCCGGCCAGCTTCATCCAAGTTAATGCTAGTGGTCACTTTAAATTTACACTTAATGATTAAAAGCTGTTTGAATGCGTCCCCTGTTCCTGCAGTTCTCACCCTTCCCAGTGCTGCGAACCCTTTAGTATAGTTCTTTGTGTTGTGGCGACCCCCCGAACCATCAAATTATTCTGTTGCTGCCTCATAACTGTAATTTTGCTACTCTTATGGATAGTAATGTAAATATTTGATATGCAACTCCAAAGGGGTCATGGCCCACAGGTTGAGAACTGCTGTCCTATTCTGAGTTCCTCTGAATGCAGAGATCATTGGACCTTGCTGCCTGGGGACCTGGGCTAGAGGTTATCTCAGTGTGTTATTCTAGATTCTCCAGTGGAATGTAGCTTATAAGAAAAAAATAAGTTAAAAAAATAAATATATATGCATATTATACTTTTTATTTATGGTACAGGTATATATTATTTTTATTTTTTTTACACGGTCTGGGCAGTACAACAATGGCTGTCTCACATGGGATAGGCCAAGAACCCAGCGGTTGTCCAGTCCACAGTTCTGAAGGCGTGGAGGACTTTTGGAGAATTGCCACCTTTAGTCTGTACTGGGAGAGGAAGAAGCTTATTCTAGCATCAGTGAAGGAACACAGTGTTGGCAATCACAGAAGAGCTAAACTTGCCAGCAAGAGTGAGAGTAAGCAGGCAAAAAAAAAAAAAAAGACTTTCCTTTGTCTGTACTGTCCCCATTTTATGCTAAGTCTCCCCACTTCAAATGATCAAATCTAGAAAGCTCCTCACAGGAGAGCCCAAGGGCTTGCATGTTTCTGATTTAAGCTATACTCAAGATAGTATGGCATGGTGGTGTACATCTTTAATCCCTGAATTCGGGAGGTAGAAGCCGGCAGATCTCTGTGAGTTTGAGACTAGCTTGGTCTACAAGGTAAGCACTAGGCCAACGTTGGATGCATGACGAGACCATGCCGAAAAAAAAAAAAGTCAAACAACTGAAATTATCTGTCACACCTAGCGTGGTAGGTGTAATAATGGCCCTTCACAGATGTGTATGTGCTGATCCCTAGACTCTGTCATTTTGTTGTGCTGCATGGCAGTTAAGGGGGAAGTAAGTTCACAGGTGGAATTAAGGTTGATAATCAGTTGATCCTAAAGTGCTGAATTGTCATGATCATCAAGACGATGTCGTGTTATTACACAGCTTCTTATTGGCAAAAGGGAGAAAGGAGATGCTGAGTCAGAGGAGGGTGTGTGATGACCCACACAGAAGTCAGAGCGGTGTGACTCCTGGCTTGAAGATAGAACCACAAACCAAGCACTTTAGACAGCATCTAGGATTCTGTTGTGTAGCCTCCAGAAAGAACAGAGTGTTGGGCATATTGAGACCTATTTTGGATTCCATATTCCAGAACTGTAAAATTGGAGGCTGTTCAAAGGCACCAAATTTATGATAATTTCTTAGGGTGGCAATGGAAACTCCTATACTCTACATATCAAATGTTGACCACAGTCTAACTTTTAAAGGCAGACACAGATGCCCATGGGGTTGACTGTGTGCACATTTCATGGGGCTTTCTGTGTTAGCATTTCTGTGTAACTACTTAAAGCTTATATATTTATTGTTCCTTCAGTTGTTACTTTCCCCAACACTATAATACCAGCTTCCTAAGAAAAGGCACCCCTACACAAATAAGTAATAAGACTAATACTTTAAAATAAGAATTTTCAGATCACAGATTGGTCATTCTATTGAATAGATTGGTCATAATTACCTGTGGCTGATTCTTTAAATTGTACTGGTTGTTGAGGCATTTCCTTGCTGTTATTAGACACGTGTGCACGGCTCTGTGCAAATCCCGCCACCTTTCCCCTTGCCACTGTGTTTGCGGTGGTTCCACGGGTCTGCACAGCCTAGTCAAGCTATCGACGGTGCTGATGGGCCACAGGACTTTCACACGGTAGAACTTGCTCCAGGCGGCCACCCACTTTAGGGTTTTTGAATGACTTTTCAGTTTTTCTGTGCACCTATTGTCAGGTATTCCCATATTGTCTCCTCAACCTCAGCTTAGGCTTCTCCCTAGAATTGTCCTTCCGTAGATTCTGCAGAAGCTCTCCAACAGATGGAGATAGAAGCGGACCAGGAGAGGGCACAGTGAAGGCTAAGGTGCGCAACCAGTGTGAAGGGCAAGGCAGGAAGCTTGTTGAAATCAGGCTGAAGCATGGGCTCCGCTTGAAGGCTGCTTTGGCTTCCTCACACAATAACTGCTTCTCTGATGGCAACATCTGAAGGGAAACACAGTTTTAACCCTTGCCTCAGTTTTACAAAGATCAGGGAGAAGCTGGGGTGAGGAAAATGATGTCTCCAGGTTCCCCATGGTTGTGCAGACGTGCCGTGTTAGTTGAATAAAAAGCAACAATCCTTAGGGGAGAGAAGAATTTCTGGACAGTTGCTTGGCCTAATATGGCAAGAACATTATCTTTGCATCTGGATCCAAGAGAAGCATAAATGGAGGCATCTTGTCCTGCTGGGTCGAGGTACTCGTGTGGGTTTCTGGGTGCTGTGAGTGTCCCTTGATGGCCTTCCCCCTTGGACTTTATCGTTTGGGAAGTGGGGTATGATTGGGGGAGGGAGAGAGGGAGAGAAGATGCAGGAAGCACCCTTTCCTGGCTCTTTCCTGATGCATATTCCAAGTGTCAGCATGGAAGGAAGGTTTCCTTTTGGAGAGCTGAGGAATGAAATCTTTTATGTGGCCATTGGACGGGACTGGGCTGGGATCATTCTGCTCTTGCATCTGTATGATTTCGGTCACAGAGACACCAAGGGACAAGAAACTTGGCCCATTACTTCGCTGACATTGCCCAGAGCAGAAGACCTAGACAGCATGGAAGCAGGAGGTTCTCACCCCTAATGGAATTAGTCTTCTGCATGTTCCCTTTTGTCCTCAGTTTCCCCATCTGTAAAATGTGAGCCTGTGTGTTCATCTATCGTTGCGTTCACAACAGTACATTGATCAAATTCCACCTTTAATTTGAATCCTTTAGCCTCTTGGGTGATGTGGGAAACAGACTTCCTCCTCAGGTAAATTTACAGCCAGAGTAGTATCGTTTTGCCCCCAAGCATGACCCGATTCATCATTCATTTTTATTTTACAAGAATTACTCTTGTAAATGTGATTTTCTCTTGGTTTCGCAGGGCCATTGAGACTGTATGGCTCAATGGCTTCCTCCCATATGTCATATATTTTTGCTTGTTGTATAAGTCAGTGGTTTTCCAAGTGAGATTCCCAGGGACAGCAGCTGGCATCCCCTGGGATCTCCCAGAAGCTTTGTTAGGAGATGCAGGCTCTTGGGTTCTACCCTGACCTGCTGAGTTTCTGTGGAGAACTGGGCAGCTTTGTTCTCCATGCTCTTATGTGGCATCAGAGAAGTCCGAGAAGCATTTCTGATAAGGCAGGGGCGTAGAATGTTGACCTCTCCCCTCCCGACTCCAATAAGCATATACCTTTTCTTTCTTTGAGTGACTGTTACAGTGTGGATCTAGAATGTGCTGCAGAGGCTCACAGTTTGAAGGTTTAGTTCAGGCCTGTGATCCTTTCAGGAAACTGTAAGCTTTAGGTGGTCAGACCTATTGGAAGAAAGTGAAGTCATTAGGGGAACCATCAGGAAGCAGATGCTGGGACCACTGGCCCCTCTGGTCTCTCCTTTTGCTGTCCAGCCACCATGAAGAGCGCCATCCTCTAAAAATATTCAGGCCATGATGCCACAAGCCCAAAAGATCCTGGAGTGAAACCTTTAAAATTGTAAACTTGAATAAACCACTCCTCCTTGTAACTGGTTTACCTCAGGTAATTTGTCACAGTAATGAAACTTATTAACGCACCATTCGGATCCATCTGTGTTAGAGAAACATTTGTGGCTTTCTTGAGAGCTTAAGAATACTGAGAGAAAAACATGTGGACCTGCTTCAAGTCAAATGGAGAATGGTTCCCTTTAACTTCTTGGATAACAGGATTAACTCCGGAATTTCCCAGGAATGGCTCCTTTGCTGACCTCATGGGAGCTAAGGGTTCAGATCCTGAAAGGAGACACTGGACCAAATATTTCTGAGGGGCCTGGGGGAGAAAAAATAGCCATGATTAGTCTGCCATTTATGTGTATGGCATTTATTTTGATATGCGTCCCTGGGTTTTGATCCCAATCACTATGGTAATAGACACCGTCCAATTGGTAGCCTGCTTCTGAGACCTAAGTAAGCATTAGTTCTACAGGGAACGGTTTTCCTTGTTGATGGCCCCGGATCTGCCTCCCCTTTGGTCATGCTCTCACTTAGAACGTTGATTCCCAGAGTTCAGTTCCTGCCATTTGAAATGCCTACTGTGGTTTTGGTGTTTCCCACAAAGTCTGCCTCATTCATGTGGAAATAGCAGATTATTTGGATTTTTGGTTCTTCCCATTATGGTGAAGGTGAGTTACGATTTACTATCCAGTCACAAATGGCATGGGTGTTCAGCACCCCTGTGCAGAACTCTTAGTGCGCATGCCCGGGATCATCTTCTCCAGGTAACACCAAGCAGTAAGATCACCAGGGTTAGCACTGAAATCTCCAGTGCGTTCTGTCTACAGGCTCTAGCAAGTTTGTCTGCAGGGAGAAGTCTGCTGAGCAGCTGTGGACTGAGCAAAATGAGCGATTTCCACTTGTGGGTGGAGAAAGCATTGGCCGGGTGACCTCTGATGAAAGACTCCCTGGCTTTTTAGCTTACCTTTTCACTGTTCTTCCTGATCATAGTATATGTTACTTTGGGGAGCTCAGATCCTGGAGAGACTGACCTAGGAATTAGGGTCTGCTGTTTTATACAGGGCCCAGGTTAGCATGGATGTGTATAGAATCCTGTGACTGGTCTAAATAGAATGTTACAGAGATGTCCTGATTTCTTCTTCTGGGAACCCAGTATACATTGTGGTGGAGGGAAGTATTGTGACTCTGGGGATAGGCATAGGCATCAATAGAACTCAGTATAGATTAGTACCACACAGTATACCAGGAGAGGCAAGCCGCTGTTGCCTAGAGAATCATGGAATCTCCATCCCTCCCTAGGGATTGATAGACCAATCTGACTTTGTTTTGTTATGGACTTCTATCTAGACAAGGAGAAATCTTAAAATATGCATCCAGGCCACACTGGAAGGTCAACAGTGATAACAGAAATCCACTGTTGGACAAGGATGCATATAAAGAAGAGAGAGAATATTCCTTATGTCTTATGTTATTGTATTAGTCTTTTTGCTATAAGAAAATACCCAAGGCTTGGTATTTTATAAGGAAAAATGTACTCTTCACTCCAAAATTTTGGGAGCTGATCCAAACAGCATAGCTCTATCTCTGGTAGACAGTCACTGGCTTCAGGATGTCATGGGAGATGGGCACTCAAGAGGTAGAGACTGCAGAGGAAGACAAGAGGCCAGAGAGCAAGATGGGCTTAGTCTTGCTCTTCTTAGAACAACTCACCCTCATACGACCCTTGAGGATCGCCATAAATGTTTTCAGGGGTAGCTGCTCCAAGAAGCTGACCACCTCTTAAAGTTCCCATGGTCTCCTAATGTCACCATCCTGGAGACCGTGAGTCTAACACTTGAGCCCTCAGAGGACATACCACATCCAAACACTGACAAGGAAGGTTGGTGTCTCTCCAGAGGGAACTTTGTAATCAACCAGACTTTTTGTAAAGCATTGAACAGACCCAGTCATTCTCTTTATCCCTGGCTGTTGGGGAACCTGCCCAAGCTCCAGACAATTCTCAATCATGAAATTAAATTGATTTAAAAATTACGAATGGTATCAACCTTAGGCCGAAATATTGGCAAGGAAGCATGATGGCCTCACAGCAGACATTTGATGCATGCAGTCTCTCTAAACATAGCACTTGGCAGTTGTACACGTGTCCTTCTTCCTTGGGGTCCCAACTTAGAGGCCTCCAAGTCTCAGGTACTGTGTATTTCATTTTATTCATTCACTTGTCCCTTCCTATCCACAGTGAAGGTCTTTCATGGTCAGCTGTCTACGGACTTGCATGCCTGCTGCCGGGACAGGCAGGTGTGGGGCAAGCCGTGGAGTTAGATGGAGCTAGTGGTCAGGGACAGCAGAGTCATCCGCTCTTGTCCTGCTTCTTCAGTCTGCCTCTAGCCACTTTGCCGTCTGCACGTCATCTTGAAAGGGATTTAGTTAGAAGGGCCTTCTGAGAAGACCTGCTGGAGGTCCCTGTATTGTCCGAGGGAACTAATCTCCGGGGTCAGTGTCTGTTCATGCTGACCCAGCCAAGATACCTGCAAACTGGAATGGCTAGGCAGAAACTTGGGGCATCGAGTAGATCTTCCACCTGTTCTCCTTGAATAGTACAGCTGGCATCCCCTCTCCATGGATTCAATCACCCATGATTAAAAAAAAAAGAATCCAGAAAAAAATGATGTCTGTGACAAAGTGTATGGGCTTTTAATGTAGTGTAAGCAATGTTTTCTACAGAATTCACTGTATTCAGTGTTATAAGTAATGCAGTTACTTAGAATGTATGGGGAAATGTGCACAGTTTGTAAGAACTTGGTCTCTCTTTGGCTCTTAGTATCTGCAGGGGCTCCTGGAACCAATCCGCTATGGATACTGAGGGGCCATTGCCGTCTGTCTCTGGTCTTATGTGGACATGAGAATGTCTGGGTTGAGAGAGAGGTTGGGAGGACAAATGTGCTGCTTTCATGTAGGACTCTTGGCTCTGCCTTCCCCCTCAGTCCCTCCAGCCTCCACCTCTCCCTCTGCTGGAAGCATTTTGCTTCGGCTGATTTTACTTTGGGTAGATTCTGTGAAAGCCTGAGCTGCCGAACGTTTCCTGTGGCTTTTCTATTTTCAACCTGAATAGGAAGTGACAGGGACAGCTTCAGAGGAGGGATCATGATTCATTCTGTTTCCTTAAAACTGCTCTTGGAGAGAGAAAGAAAGGAGAGAAAGAGAAAGAGGGAGAGAGAGGGGGAAAGAAAGGGAGAAAGAGGAAGGAGGAGCCAGGAAAGGGGGAAAGGAAGGAGGGAGAGAGTGTGATAGAGAAATGTTATATACACACAGGAAATGCACCTACCATACATGTATAGATGCATTTTCATAAACCAAGTACCCCATAGGTAGGCATAGGTTTATTCTACCCAGTATTGTGCTATTTCAGTGTAATCTGTGAATCCTTTGCTAAGAGTCACGTTCGGGAGGTTGAGCCGTGTCCTCATTGGTGGTAGATGACTCCCGATCGCTGTCATTCACTTGTGAGAAGTGATGAACAGCTGGCGACTTCCTGTGGTTGTCATGTTATGAGCTGTGCTGCTAGGAACGTTCTTGCACCCGTCTTTTCATCTTTCCACGCTCACGGGTCTGCGTGTCTACGTGCCTCTGCAGAGTAGGGCTGTACCTGCATCTGACATGGTGCCTCAGCGGTTCCCCTCCCCCGGGATGCTCCTGTTTCATGTTTAAGTAAGGAAGAACGTGGCCTTGCAGTTTTCTGTCATGGATGCTTGATGGAAGGCCTCATGGGAAAACCACAGCCAAGGGAGGATCAAAGGCTCTCTTGGGAGCAAGGCAGCAGCCAGCACCATGGTGCCAGAGCCTCTAACCCTTGAACCCTATGGCCATACATAGAGAAGTGCCTAGACAAGGGACACACCAGAGGCACATGAATTGCCTTATGGAGGCAAAACCAATTATTATCATCGTCATTATTATTAGTGTTGTTGTTACTTGATGCTCCTTTCCTCACCCCTTCCCTTACACACCACACACACACACACACAC
>NW_004949101.1:3566664-3579050 GCF_000317375.1 Microtus ochrogaster | reverse complement strand
CACACACACACGTGCACACCTTGCCCAGTGGTAGTAATGCAGGCAGGGGGATTACAGTGAGGAGAGAGGTGTTAATGATCCCAGAGGAAGTGTGATCGCAGTAGCCACAGCTCTTCAGAGGAATGCTTATTAAATGGAAACGGCATGGATGAGTCTTCCCCAAATGACTGTGTCTGGGGTCTGCCCTGCAAGCGCTGCCTCTCTCCCATGGTCTCTGCGGGGCTGGAAAGGCGCTAAACTCATAATAAGTGGTGTGAGGACCAGACACCCCGAGGTGGAAATAACAGGGCAGCACATTCTCCAAACGCAGCACCCTCTTTCTGACCACACCCTCTGCGACTGGGGATCCCAATCGCCAGCTTGCTGTCTGCTCTAAGGTAGCTCTGAGATGGGGGGAGGGCTTGCTCCTCCCCCGAGGCCGGGCCCTGATACAGGCAGGGAGGGCAGGGTGCTGCTGCTGGGAAAGGCATTTACTTGAGACATTTTGTTACATTGCTAGAGAAGAATGTTCTTCCGGCTGTTGGCCCCTCTCTCTTCCATTCAGTTCAGCTTAGGCGTGGATAGAATCTTGAGAAGCCCCTGTATATCTGTGGAGGGCTGGGATATCCCGGGCTCTCTATGTTGGCAGGTAATTGGTTTGATTGATGCATCAGTCCTGGTGTTTTTGTTTTTTGTTTTTTTTTCTCACCCTACCTGCTGATTAGAGGTTTGTGAATGTGGTCTGAGTTCACAAGACACGGGTGGAGGGGAAGAATCTAAAAGCCTATTTGTGTGAGCGTGTGTGTGTGTGTGTGTGTCCATCTGTCTGTCTGTGTGTCCCATGCGACTCCATCCTCAGTGCTCTGTGGAACACCATAGCAGCCACTGGAGTCTAATGGTCCAGTGTCTCTAGGAATAGAAGCCACACCCACTGTGCCTTTCTATGCGCATCACCTCATGGTCTGTTCTCCTACAGTCTTGCTCCCAGAAAGACCTGAAGACTACCACCTGATGGCCAGAGGGAGCCCGCTGGCCTCTACCAGTAACTGTGCTCTGAGAAGTGGTTGGACATGGTGTGAGATCCCATGTAGGCAGCCTTGATGTGAGTCTTGGGCTCTAGCACACAAAACTATTCTGGGAGAGGTCCTGGACTGGCAGAGTCTGGCACTCAGATCTAGGAGAAGTGAGCAGAGTGGGTTTTATGTCACCATCAACCCCATTCTCTATCTTTGGACCATGGGCAACATCCTCCTATTGAAAACTTGAATGCCTAGGCCTGGGAAGCCTCCATCTTGATGGTGGGCCACTCTCTGGACTGTGCAGGGCTGATGTGATAGTTGGTATGAAAAATGATTTAGAGCTGACATGCATCTCTTCTCTCTGGCTGTGTCTTCTCACTGTCTGGCCCAACTCCAAGGGCCTAACCGAGGACCAATTTACAAGGAATAAAAAGGCTGCTTTATTAGGTCCCTTCAGTGAGTATCTCCTAAATATCCAAGGTCTTGCAAGATTCTGTGACTCAATCAATAAATGCATATATTAATAAAGCATTTCTTTCTTTTCCCCTGAAATTCCTCCTTGACCTACATAGGTGCAGGGAAGCCAGGGCGGCCAGCATAGGTGCCTTATACAGGCGTTTGCTCCCAACCCTTGGGGCTGAGGACAGATAGGATAGAACTCTGACCTCCTCCCAGGGAGTCATCTTCTGCCATTGCTTAGCACTACTATATTCTTGAGAGTTGGAAGCGAGAGAGGCAGCTGGGAATGTTTTCTTGGCTGGAGTCTAGTAAATCCCACTGGGAACTCCATAACACAAGGACATGACAGAGATGATCTGATCTTGAAGCAGAAGGCCACCTTCTGTACTTCCCAGTCTGCCACTCACTAGTCCCTAGTCCCTGGCTGTTCCTGGCCTGGGGTGGATGGCAAGTGTGTGACCTCTGAAAGAAGGCAGAGTCTCTGAAACACAGGTATAACTGGAAGCTGTGGGAGGCCGCTGATCAGAGCGGCAGGATGGTATCTGGACAGGAAGTGGATTTTAGTTGACACCAGTTGTGAGTACAGGAGCCCCTGAGGGCCTGGCCTGCCTTAGGCCTTCATCTACGATCCTTATGAATCATCTTGTGAACTCCCCTGGCCCAACCAGCTTGCATGGTACCATTCAGTAGGTTTGGGGAAAGTAGACCTCCCATATCCAAGAGGCAAGTAGGCAAAGCAGCTGTGAGATATGGCTGCTGGGTAGAGCAGGATGTGGGGGCCCCAGATATGTGGTGACCCTGCTTGAGGCCCATCAAAGCTTAGGACAGCTACTGTAAGGAACTAGGGTTGTGCAGACACCACACAGGTCTGGGCAATTCCCCAGGTGCCACCGGAACGGTGGGGTCTCCACTCCTCGTTCCCTCTCTGGCCCAGGACCACTTTCTACAGATGGCTTGAATCTGCTGCAGCAACTCCATTGCTCCAGTCTTGGGATCGGGCTGTTGACAAGAGAAAGCATGCTTAGTCTCACACAGACCAGATTAAGCATCCAGGTCTGAATTCGGAAACCGTGAAAACGCCTGGGACCATTTCCCCAAGCCGGCACAGATGAGTTGGTGAGAGTGGCTTCTAAGGATGGGCATTGGTGGTGCTGATGGTGAAAATGTTAGCTCTCGGCCTCCGTGGCTGAGCTGGAGATAGCCCTTTCAGGCAGGTGGCTCTGCATTCTCTTCAGCGTCTTTGGCATTTGCAGGGAAATGGCGACAAACAGTGACTCAGTGCCCTCCAGATACTGGGGTTATTTTACTACAGAGTAGCTGCTTTTTGCCTCTGTGGCAAAGAGGTGATGAGAAAGAGTAGTAAGGACTGTGGAAGTGCTGAATAAGAAGTGAACCTGATCCCAGCAGGCAGCATGTTTGAATGGCTCTCTTTGATTGGCCCGGTATACCTCCAAGGTTCCTGGACAGGTACTTTGAAGAAAGTGATTGGCTTCAGCCTACCTCTCTACCTCAGGGTGATCGGATCTCCTTGCGGACTCCCATCCTCACAGGGAGTTTTGTTTTTGAGAGTCTAATAATTCTGTGGAAAAGCAGGAGGAGGTGAGGCAAGGTGTGGGGTTGTAAGGGGATGTACTGAACCCAGATCCAAGAGGCGGATTCGTTTACAACTCAAAGGGAGGGGCGTTGGCAGTGTCTGGAGCCAGGCTGTGTGCCCTCAGAGGAGTAAATGGAAACCCCAGGTTTTGTCTGTGCTTCAGTTTCATCCATTCACTTGCGCCTTCCCCCGGGTGAGAGGTGTGAGGTGAGACCGGTTTGCCTTGTATTGTGTCTGAGATGCCCCACATAGATTGGGGTTTGGACAATAGCGGTCCGGGCAATGGAAAGAAGCGATTTTTCACTCTGTTTGCACAACTGTACCCAAAGCAGCTGGCATTTCCCACACATGGCAGTGTTCACCAGACAGTACTTACTCAAGGGCACATTCTGTCATTCCTTGCTAAATAAATATTTTCAGAAGTGGTGAACCATGGTTACTGTATGTATATATACGTATATGTGTGTGTATGTAGGTCTGTATGTATGTCTAAGGAATATGTCTATTCATTTACTTGGTTTTTATTGAGGAAGCTGATAAAATGATACAAACATGTCAAAAAGGAGTACAAAGAACACGTAGTTGCTGGCCAGGGAGAGTAATCAGTGTGAAAATGGAGGCAAAATTGCTTTCCTCTTCAGTGGGAGAGGGAAAGTGAATTAAATGTACTCTATGAAATTAGCAAGTCCAGGTAATTGTTTTGCGTCATCAATTTACAATGTTGTAAAATAGCTCAAGGGTAATGAAAAAGTTAGAATCATATAATTTGGAAAATGTACTGTCAACAATACATGATTTTTCTATTGAAGCATGAATTTTTTTCCCTCAGTAAAATCCAGGAAGTATGCTAAGAAACTACTTTTCTGTCTGTTTTTTAAATGTACAGATAGAAATAATGTTTTTAAAGATAAAAAGTTGATATTCTTTCTGACTTGCTCGCTGGCAAGTTTACCTTGAACTCCTGACTCTCCTTGGGAGAATCTTATACTGGGATAAGGGCATATGCTTTCTTTAGGTAACTTGAAGAGTTATTTTAGAAGCGAATTACTGGATTTACCCTGCTTTGCTTTCCCAGGATTTGTACTAATGAGTCTAGAATGTGGTTATAAGAACACACGTATATATGAAGTCCATAAGATGCTGAGTGTGGAATAGCCTCAGAGCAGCTAATCTGTGAGCCAGAAGTGAAGAGGAGCATACAGCAGGAAGAGCCACACATCAACAGCTGCATGGTAGATGGTGGGAGGTGTGGGGAACAGCACATTTGGAAACGTCCAAATAGTTGCAGGTGATGATATCAGCACTTCCAGGAACCGAGGGACATTTCCCCAAGGAAGCAGTTGTTAGGACAAGAAGATGATAGTAGTGACATATGCAAATGCGAGGTGGTGGCTTTTGTCAAGAACCCTGGGACGCAGGGTGCTTGGTGTCAACTAGAAAGACTGAGTATGGGGGATAAGTATGCTAGCAGGAAGTAGATGAAACCTAGGATGACCTGGGATGAGATGGGGGAAGGGAGGCAGAAACAGGCAGTTCTAAGATGCAATAAACTGAATGTCTCTTGTCAGGGTGAAGGGAAATCCTTGAGGATTCTAAGCAGATGGGGAATGACATAACCAGCCAAATCTTTTGTAAAGATCATTCTGATAGCTATGTGATGCCCAGTAGACAAGACACCCTGAAATTCCTCCTGATTTAAAAGCATGAAATGCTGGAGAAAATCATAGCAGGGGGAGGGATAAGTTTACAGCAAAGGAGAAACCAAACCAAAGGACCAATATTCATGGGAGGAGCATGCCGCCACTGACTGCTTCATTTTTTTCTAGTGACAATAGACAAGAGATGTACCTTTTATCAAGTGACTAAGGACAAAAGGTAAGGCTGGGGGTGGTCATGGATTGGTGACCAAGATACAGTACACTCATCTGAGAGAGGGACATTTTCATTAGTAAGAAAAATACTATACAGTCACTCTCCTTCCAAAGAAAATGTTGAGAAACTTCTCCCTTTTGACCTGGGCTCTAGTTGGAAGTGGAGGAGCTCATTCCAAAAATATCTTGCCGTGGACCTGCCACGTGGGTTTGAGAGTCTTTGTTTTCATGACTCTAGATATCCCCTGCCAAGATCTAAATATAATAGGCCGTAAACATCTGAAGTTCTCTTAATCTAAGGAACTTCATCCAAGAGCATGCATAAACATGTATATAAACTTTTTAAGCTGCATAGAGCAGTAGTGATGGTATAATTAATTTTGGTAGATTGTCAGAATTAAAACACTACATTCTTGTGTTTTTAGGGGAAGAGAGTAGATATTTTTATGTGTACATTTTTTTAAGTTATGTGTGTATGTCTGGCTTCAAAATGTATTCTTTATATTCATGTTATTGTTTTTAAATGATTTTTCTAAGCCAAAACACAAACACACACACTAGCACAGGCTGACACAGCACCAAGAGTCTTAAAGTCACCTGTCAACTCTACCTTTGTCCCACTGAAAAGTCTCCAGAGCAGGCCCTTTCCCAGAATGTTTCATAGTTAACCCTTTAAAAAATGGATAAAGAGTGACAGTTCTCAAAAGAAAATCACAAATGGGCAAGAAGGTTTTTGTTTGTTTTAGTGTTCAACATCCCTAGCTATTGGGAAAATGCAAATTAAAACTACTTTGAGATACTGCCTTCCTCTGATCAGAATGGCTATCATCAAGAAATCTTGACAATAAATGCTGGCAAGGATATGGGGGAAAGGGAAGATGAGTGAGAGGAGAATCTGCTAAGCCACACTTTGTTCACTTTGTTTGAAAATGCCATCATGATAGCTAATATTTTGTAGGCAAATTAAAAAAATTAAAGCCCTATAACATGGCAAATAAGGAAGTTAGTGATGGTGGTCCATTATTGTTACCAGGTTCAGGCATTGTGCATAGTTGTACAATCTGTGCCCTCTTCAGTGGGCAGAACAGCAGGTTCCTCTGCATCATCAGCCCAATTGTGGGTGAAAGAATGTACTATCTTCATGCTAGCTAAGAACATACCTAGCTCTATTATAATCTCAGGGGACTTGATTAAGTGGAGTCTGTTGTTGACTGAGGCTGTTATGCAGTTCACAACTGTAGTGTACTACACCACAGTACAGAAAGACTAAAAATAAATGCATTAATTATTCACTGTAAGAAGTTAGCAGAAAAAGCAATCAAATAAACCCAGTGACATTCGCAGGAAGGAACTAATCTGTGTGAGTACATCCAGTTAAATTGGAAGCAGAATTTACAATCTGTGGAACGATCAGAACCAAAACTGAGTTCTTCTTAAAGAGCATTGAAATATAATTCTCGATAAATTAGCCAACAGAAATGGCCAATATTAGACAAGAGCAGTGGAACATAGATGTAGCTGTCCAGGGAGGCCATTGTTAGCACAGTAGGAGACCCAAGCAAAACTGTAGATGTTCAGAGAAATATATTCTGACAGTGTGGTGTAAGAAAAACTGAACATTTAGAGAAATGTGCAATATTAAAATTTTTATCAGTATCTTTGTGTCTTTAAATTTATTAATTGAGCATACCTTACAAATAGATCAGTGAATAAAATATGTGATTCACAGAATAAATATAGAAAAACATTTCACAAATTCAAGTGTTCCCTTTCTTTCTTCTCTCTCTCTCTTTATCTCTACCTCTCTAGCTCTTATACCTCCTGCCACTTCCCCCCCCCCTCTTTTTTTGCCATGCAGGACTACTAGAAAGTAGAAGTAGACTGTCCAGAAAAGAAATTTAGTTATTAGTTAAATATTAAATAAGTATTTCTTTTAAAGTCAAGAACATGCAACGTTGATCATATTATTCTGCTGTGGGATAATGCTCTTGTACACTATAAAGATTTGTCACTTGTATTGGTTTAATGAAATGCTGTGGGTTTGAGGCCAGCCTGGTCTACAGAGTGAGTTCCAGGACAGGCAAATATATACAAAGAAACCCTGTCTAAAAAAAAAAAATTAAAAAAATAGTGTAAAAAAAAGTCCATGTAAAGATAGAAAATACACAGAGAATCTGGATACTGTATGTTATTGTGTTATATTTGAATTGTTTGACTGCTGAGGATAGAGTGACAGCTGCTAAAAGATATTTGATTATAAATGCTGCTGGATTAACCCAATTTATATATTTTAAAAATGTCTTGACTTCAAAATTTAAGTCAGAAGATATGTTACTTTGGAGAAGAGGTTTTACTTTTATTTTTATGGGAAATAAGAGGCTGTGGCTTTATTCTGGGTTAAGAAAAATAAGGTTTGATCAAGGAAGACCTCCCTGAAAAATCTCCAGTAGGAATGGAATGGATAGCCTAGATGATCCAATGTTTCAGAGGATCTCTGTTGCAGTTTCCTCTGATTTCTACATCCAGAACAGCTTCAAGGCTTAGATGATCCATTCTCACAAAATACTCCAGCAGGACTTGACCATAATCCTAAATTTTCTTTGGTCCCCAATTAGCAGGAAGTAGCCTAGAAAACTAGAAAATTATGGGTGTTTGTCTTTGATTAGAGTGTTGGTTACAAGTTGTTTTGGATAATGGTCAGGAATAAAGCCAAACAAAGAAGATTAGATTCAGAGTTCTTGTTTTGAAAAGAAAAAAAAAAACAGAGGAAATGCTGTGGGATAATGCTCTTTTATGCTTTAAAGATTACCATCCATGTTAGTTTAATAAAACACTGTTTGGCCAGTAACCAGGCAGGAAGTAAAGGCAGGGCGACCAGACTAAGAGAATTCTGGGAAAAGGAAAGGCAGAGACTCACTCACAAGCTGGATGCAGAGGAAATAAGATGAGAATGTCTTACTGAGAAAAGGTACCAAGCCATGTGGCTAAACATAGACAAGAGTTATGGATTAAATAAAGTTGTAAGCGCTAGTTAATAATAAGCCTGAGCTAATAGGCCAAACAGTTTATAATCAATATAATCCTCTGTGTATTTCTTTGGGACTGAATGGCTGTGGGACTTGGCAGAACAGACATTTTTCTCTACATTTTTCCTCTTAATCAGCGTTTTATCTGAGCTAATAAGTGATGTAATATGTCAAGGCAAGTTAAAAATAAAAGCATTTCCTCAGGTTAGTGGTGACTAAGAGCACTGATTGTTATTCCAGAGCCTGGGTTCAGTTCCCTAGTGATTTACAAGTATCTGTAACTCCAATCTGTCCATCCCATTTTTGTGGGCTCCAGACATACACATGGTGAGCATATATACATGCAGACAAAACAGTCACACACTATTACAATCAATAAACAAAAATCAGTTGAATGTTCAAACACCAGTAGTGTTCAAATAGGTGGATATGAACCATTTAGCAAGGAGAGGCATATGTCTTCTTCGTTGCCATCTCCTAGCATGGGGTCTTTCCTGATACCCACGCTTCCCATTGAGGCATACTATACCCTGCAACTTTCCATGCCAAAAACATCTCCTCAGTTGCTTCTCCCAGTGTTTGTCTGACTGAAGGGGAATTAAGGAGGGAAAAAAGAAAAAGAATCTAAATCCAATTTCTGAATGTCTTCAGCACTTTCTAGTGATGTATGACTTTCTCAGAATACTCTGTAAGAGGGAAGGGTATAATCCAGAGGTAATAATTTTGTGGCTAAAAATATGAGGCTCCCAGCCACTGAAATGTTCAATCCTGGCAGTAGCAGACAGCTCCCAGCTCTGTGTGGTACAGCAGCCAACATGTAGCCAAGTGCAAACTTGAACTGCAGAATCCAGATTGTCATATGCCCATCAGACTTTGAAGAATATGAACATTTCAGTAATAATTCTGTACTGATTATGTGTTACAAGGATATTTTTGATGTGTTTGGGTTGTTTACATTATTTTTTTTTTAGAAAACTTGAAGTCGTAAGTGCTAGGCAGTGCACAGTTCTATGTAGGACTTGCATCTGTACACATTTTGTTTCTGTTGGCCAACAGGGTCTAGATCTGCTTTTCCTAGTTGTGTGGTTTGGGGCGAGTGTCTCATTGTCCTGGTGTCTCATTTTTCTACTTTGTAGGCAAGGATGGTAAGTCTTGTGTGGAGGTCAAGAAGAAATGGGGAAATCCATCTTACAAGGGCCTATTTAAGTCATGGTAAAGCTTCAAAAATGTACACTGGATGCTTTTGTTCCTTATCTGCCAGTTCACTTTTGTTTGGGAACACAGCAGAATTCCACAAATCGAGGAAAATGGAGGGACTTGGAAAAATCTGACCATAGTTCTGGCATCTTGCTTCATTGATTGGACCCAGAAGTCTGAACCAGCCTCTAAGCAAGCTTTGATGTTTCTCTTTCTTACAGACTTCCACATATACAGAGAATCAATTCTATATGCCCAGCATCCCACCCTCCTATGGACTAGGAGGATAGGCTGATGGTAGAATGCTTGCCTGGCATGGATGTGACTCTGGGTCCTATCCCTAGGACATAAACTAACAACAGCAAAGACTTTTAGCATTGGTTGTAAATGCACAGTTTGATGAAAAATAAAATACAGTTACTCAGTTAGCACTCTTTAAACATTTTAAATATTGAGGATCAAGTGTCTTCTTTGTAAAATAAAAAATTTAAAAACACCAAAAAAAAAAAAAAGAAGCAAACAACAATTGAGTCATCTGAATCTGAAAAGGGTTTAAGGCATGGAGCGAGCATCATTAGGATATTTCTTCTGGTGCTCTGCGTCAGTTTGCCTTTTGGGCTTTTAGTTACATGAAACATTTCCAATAGTTCCTCAGATACAGCTCTCTTTTTCCTTCATGGCTGCTTTCCTTTCGGGTGTTTGCCTTTGCTAATTCCTGTCGCTGCAATCTAGCCTGACCAACAACAAGTGTCATCATTCCCATGGGCATCTGTGTCTTTTGTGGTTCCATCATCACCTCGTGGCCACAACTCCCTCCCATGGTACCACTTTCCATTGCTTTGCTTCACTTCTAACTTGGGGGTGGCATCTTCTTTAAAGTATCCATATTGTAATATGTCACATGGGCTTAATGCCTGGGAGATGGGAAGAAGCATGGCTTCATGACCTGCTGGCCTGTCGGGATGAGTCACCTGATGCAGTGACCCTTCAAGACCGACTTTGAAAACTTGGATATGTGGGTCGCTGATCAAGAGGCCTGTGCTGTTTGAATGGTGATTTGAGTTAGCAGCAAATGCTGAGCTTTTGGTTGATGTACAGTCGGAGTGAAACTTGACCTGTGCTGTTGGGGTACTGCTGTGATTTAACTAGACCATAGCAACCAACACTGGCGTCTTTCAGGACTGCAAAGTGAGGGCTTTATGTTCTGAGCATGTTTTTTGGGAGAGAGACTCACTGAGCCCTCCATCTCTCTAGCCCCTCATCTGTATTGTAAGGGCTTCTTTTCCTAATTGCATTCCTCCGATGCTATCCTGTGCACATTCTGAGCATGGGAAGGTGATGTGCGGGGCCAGCAGCCACTGAGTCATTCAACAGCCATGTGCCCAGGCCCCATCCTACAGTGGGCTAAGGACTGGCCTCTGGTACATTTTCTGGCAACTGAAAGTGCCCGAAATTGCTCTCATTTTTGGTTTTTGGCAGCTAGCTTTCCAGCATATTTTCCAAACCACTGCTTATACCGTTTGCAGAAGGTTTTAGAGTCGCTTCTCACTTGCACAACTTTCCAGTATCTTGATGGTGGAGATACACACGTCAGGAGCATCGACTCCTGAGATTGGGCTGCTGTCCCATTTTCTAAATAGGACAATCAGCTAATGGACAGGCTCTAAACTTGCATCGCCGCTGGTTAATTATTCAGAGCAGTGTTTCATCAAAGCCAGTGCCAAGTCTCAGCACCATCTTTCTTCGGTGTTTTTAATTGACCTAGGAATTATGGCCACCAGGGTCTACAGGGTGTGTTTGGGTTTACTTAGGATCAGATGTCTTTGCCTGGAGGGTTAAATTCCACTACAGAACTACCCCAACCAGAATGGAGGTGTGGCCAGAGGGAAATGTTCAACTTTAGAGAAAGAAAAAGAAGAAAAGAAAAGAAAAAAAAAGCAACCAACAAAAACAACAACAAACAAAGACAAACAACAACAAAAAGATTATAATCATTTTGTGATCCTTTACCAGTAAAGGATTTAAATCCTTTAAATTGTGTTGGCAAATAATGCCTTTGCTTAAGAAATTTGAAACTCAATTTAAGTGAACTCTCTGGCTTTCATTGAGAGGGGAACTGAACTTCATTGAGCAGGGACTATGATGGGGGCTTCTGCCTATCATCCTACAATAATCTTCTAGTTAGGAGACATTAACTTCACAGAGAAAACTAAAGCCTCGGGTGGAAAATAAAAATGCCCAAGATCACATATCTTTATATATTAGAATTCAATTTTAATTTATTAGTTTATCTGGTCTCAAGTTCTTTATACCTTTCCATGTGGGATTATAAGTGCCTTAGCTTATAGCTACCAGTCTCCTGTCTTGGTGCCATTACAGACATCACTAATTGATAGCCTATCTATTACCTCTACCTTATGACATGCTCCTGCCTTTGAAGGTATTGAGTGGTGCTCAGAATAGAAACTCCATTTGACTCCTTAAAGGAAAGGTAAGGCAAGCAAAGAGATTTAAGGGAAAGCTATCCTAAAGAACTAGTGGGATCCTGATGGCAGGCAGCTCTCAGGCCAGTATGATCTCTCATTGCTGTAGAGAGCTTTCCTCCTGCCTGGCATTTTCTTAGGCCCATTATTTCTATATTAGGGGTAGTAAGGGAGAGCTAATGTGTCCCTGGAGGAATAAGCCACAGACAGCAAAGGAAAACAAGAACTTGTGAATTTAAATCCTGCATGTTTAGCCAATGTCTTGGCTTGGGTTTTCCTAAAAACAGACGTTCAGATTAAGTGCTTTAGTACAAGGAGGTGACCCAGGAAGCAGACAGAGGGAATGAGGTAAGTGAGGCAGAAGGGCAAATAAATACCATCTGTTTCATCTGGGTTATGTGATACACATGCACATATGGGGAGTGTGTTAACATTTGCGAATCTGTGTATATACACATATATGAATATAAACACATACATCCGTATGCCTACATGTGTCTTCACATGCAAGTTGAGGCCAAAAGTCAAGTTCAGGTGTCTTCCGTGAGTATTCTTCCCCTTAGTTTTGGAGGCGAGGTTTATCATTGAATTGACCAGGCTATCTAATGAATTCCAGGGATTCACCTGTCTCTACCTCCTCAGCACAGGCATTACAAACACATGCTGTCATAACTGTCTCTTGCATGGTTGCTGGTCATATGAACTTATGTCCTCATGCTTTCAAAGCCTGTGTTTTACCAACTGAGCCATCCCTTTAG